>NC_057807.1:691321471-691621471 GCF_018294505.1 Triticum aestivum | reverse complement strand
GATTTATATATGGCAGACACAGCATGGTGGCAGGGGATTATTGTCATGTCCCATCTTCTACACCCACAAGTCTTTTGTGCCAAATTTACAGCATAAGCATTTTTCCCACTCTGAACCTGATAAAGATCTGGACTAGCCATTTGTGCCTTGCAGTTCCTAGCCCACTTCTTTGACTCCTCCAACTTCTCTAAGTATGTTAGAGTTATCTCCCACCTAGCATTTTGGATCCCTGTTCTTTTCTCATTGTACTTAACCATCAACTTGGTCCTAATACCTTCACACATGGTCTGGATTGGTTTCCCCCTTACATCCAAGATCATCATATTGTATATTTCACTTAAATTGTTGACAACCAGGTCTGTCTTACAATTAGTGTCCATTGCCCATCTAGCCCATGTTTTCACCTCTATCTTACTTAGCCACTCCCAAGCCTCTTGGCTCTCTTGTCTCAAGTTCTCCATGTTAACATCAAACCCATGTCTTGTATAAGAATATGAAGCACCATCCATATACTTTTTAAGTTCCTCCCCTCTAAACCCAGCACTTTGAAAATTAGCATATATGTATCTTAAAAAGTATCTCTGAGGACAATTTGGAAAGATTGCATCTATGGCATTTAGAAGTCCCTGCTCACATGCAAATGCATAGTAAATACTTAGCAAACATGTACATCAGAGAGTAGCAAACATGCAAACATTTACATATGACAGCAAGCATGAACAATAAAGGAGAGCACCAATATTAATTAGAGCTCTAGAACTAACCTTCTGCCTATTAGAGATGATTGTATAGTATCCAAACTGCCCTTTTTCTCCACCAATAGCTATTTTCAAATGTGTGAGGAACCAACTCCAGCTAGGTGTGTCCTCTACTTCAACCACTCCAAAAGTAATAGGATAGATATTGTTATTACCATCCCTTGCAGTGGCAGCTAGAATTTTTCGTCCTATGCTCAGCTTTACAAAGCACCCATCCAAACCTGAAATAATACACAATTTTAGGACTACAAAGATGATTAAATGTGCAATGTAAATAATTTAGAATTTGAAAACAATGGACATACCAATGAATGGCCTGCATCCTTTCAAGAAACCTTCAATTGATGCTCCAAGACACATGAACAACCTATGAAATCTGGGATTGGTACTTGGGTGCTCTTTCACAACTCTAGTAGTAATTATACATCTAGATCCAGGGTTTGTGTCAGGCACTGTCTGAAGGTAGTCCCTAATTCTTGTGTACTGCCTTTCCTGATCACCCAGGACCACTGCCAAAGCTAGTTTTCTTGCCATGTATGCCTTGTTCTTGCCTGCCTCCACACCAAACTTTTCCTTGGTGTTCTCTATCACAATATCAACACATGTGCTAGGATCTATCCTTAAGCTGCTCTCAATTGACTTTGCCACATACTTAATGGGCACTTTGCAGTTCTCACCAATTACAGGACATGTGTGATGCAGTTGGAGTTTCTTTATGCAGAAGGTTTTCTCTTTTCCCACTTGTGAGGAAGTCATATGAAAGTTGCAGCCCTCTTGACTGCAGTCAACTATTATCATGTCCTTGCAATTCCTATGATAGTGGAAATTCCTCCTCTGAGTTACATGCAAGTTCACCAGAGCCCTTCTGAACTGATATGCATCCTCAAAACACTTCTGCCAACAAATTTGATCTTCAGGTTGTTGCATTTCCTCATTATACCACTTCCTCACTGCTCTCTTCTTAGCTCTTGATCTCTTGCCAGTATTTGGCACATATCTTATCTCCTCATCATCTGATAATTCACACTTACCATCTTCCATGTTCTCATCAGAGGAGAGCACATAATCTGGTTCTATTGTTGCTACAGAACTGCTGTGAGATCTGTCAGTTGGCCCTCTTCTAACTGGTAGTTTTTGTGGTGGAGCTTGCTGTACTAAAACCTCATCCTCATCTGAACTATCCTCCTCACAGAAAAGATCTTCTGGATCTGTATCACCTTCCATGTGGTACTTAGGATCTTTTTTTCTTCCTCTTTAGCTCACAAATCTTTTGCTTCAGTTCTGAATCATCAAGTTCTTCTCCTTCTGAACTATCATCAAGTTGTTTTCCTTTTGAACTATCATCAAATTGTTCTCCTGCAAACTCATAATTCTCTTGTCCTTTTTCTTGTTCTGCATTGTCTGATTCCTCTTCCATAGGTTGTCCATCATCAATAGGATTAGCATATTGCTCCAAAAATGCATTGAGAATGTCATCTACATTGTCATTTACAATGACAATCTCCTTCTCTTTCTCATTCTGCAAATTGCAACTCTGCTGAGTTATCAGATACTCTGCTTGAGAGTCATCTGGCTACATTGGGGTACACTCATGTGCATTATCGTCATAACTGCGTTGTGATTGAAACAACACACCATCATCATTTATCTCATAAACAATTGGATTACCAATCTCAGAAATGGGCACTTGATCTTCACATGCAACCCCTTTGTTAAGGTCTTTTAATGACAACAAGTCAGGTTTGTCGGCACTAATCACAGTTATGTTCACTACTTTTTTTCTATGCATACAAATCAAGCATCTCCTCCACATTGTCATCTGACATAATCAGGTCCATCCCTGCATGCCCAGCACCTACCACCTTTGGATGGTACATTGAATAACTTCCATCATAACCTTGTTCCTCTTTAATAGCTACCAAATGACTGAATGTTATGTCAGACTCCCCTATCTGCCTCTCATAATTGTCTTCTCCAATGAAATTAAACCTGACATCTCAAATTTCATCATCCAAGCTACAAAAGCAAAAGAAAATAACAATGGTTAGGACTACAACCTTTTCCAGTTATAATTTACATCACACATGTACAATATCTTCAGTTGTCCTCCACTAATTTAAAATCTACAGAGAGCACATATTTAAACAAACCTCCTCCATATTTAAAATTCTAACAGCAACACAATTAAAAGTCACTACATATTACTTACATCACAAATCTTTACAGAACTAAACAAAAAGAGCTCATTATTTCCAGTACCAACGAATTTGACATCAAACAATAAACATGTACAACACAAAGAATTATTTACAACATTTCAAAAGTATTTAAATGACTAAAACCTACATAGAGCATATAACAGAAGTATTTACAACATTCGGAAGTATTTAAATGACTACAAACCAAACAATTGCTACATATTTAACAACAATAATTACATCTAACACATTCAACAGTACTACTAATTAAACAAGCTAGCTAATATAACCCTAATTCTACATTTCACACAGCTGGCAGATGCATAGAAGTAGGAGAAGGAAATCTTACTCGACACCGCCAAGACCAGAGGTATAATGGTGGCTCTAGCTAGGGTTGGCCTTCCAGATCTTGGCCAATGTCGCCGTCGACCTGGCTTCCACGTCGTACGGTGCCGACGACTGGCTAGATGCGGCAGGAACTTCACCGCCGCCGCCCGTCATCTTCACCACGTTGTCGCCCTCCGGCCTTAGGTGCTCCTTCTCTCCTCCGTCCTCTCCTTCGCCGCCGCCTCCGCCGTCGCTGCGTGCCGCCATGGAGGGCGCGAGAGAGGAACTAGGTCACGAGGGAGAGGAGGGGGAATGGTGGCGTGGGGACGAGTTGGTCCAGTCGAACCCGGTCAAGGGAGCGCCGCTAACGGCCGTCGGCACCGCGGCGTCTGCCCCTTGCCACGTGGTCTGACGGCTGGGCCCGACCCGTCAGGTTCTCTATCAAAACGTGGTCAATCGACCAGTTAGTGCTTCGTGCACCGAAATTACTAAAAAACGGTGGTTTCTGCAAACTTTTATGAAAACGGTGGTTCTTCGCACCAAGAGACGTAATTGTGGTGGTTTTTTGCAATTTACTCACATGTCTAGAAGACATCCGGCTTGCGGCAAACGGGATTCAGATGCCAACCATTATTGAGTCATACAACACATAGGTGATAAAGAGCCTGATGGTGCAAGAAATGGAAGAGTATTTGTGCTCGGATTGTGGATGCGCAATGGCAAGATAAAGACAGCATGAAGCCTGGCTTCATGGACTTTCTGCAATCGGAATGCTCGTTGACCAAGGATGTGATCCCCATTTCGCTTATTAATGAAATCATCTCTTTTACCCTCTGAATTATTTTTACATCAATCTTTCTCAATCTTTCTGCAATCTTTCCCAAGGATCTTGAACTTCGAACAGTTCCAGCTAGCCTAAACCGAGGGTCCTAGAGCAGGACATCCATGAATCTAGTTCAGTGTTGTGTTTTAGACTTCGGTTTGAGGTTGTCATATGGATCGACTTCTCTCATTTAACTTCTTCACCGGTTAATTACTTTCTTCTGCCATCAAAATGCTCATTGACCAAGGATGTGATCCTCATTTCACTTATTAATGAAATCCTCTCTTTTACCCTCTGAATTATTTTTCATCAATTGACTATTAAATGGAGTGGGTTGGTAGGTTTTAATCTTTCTCGAAAAGCCCGTGTTGCTGCGACGACAACGTACAAGGATCTTGAACTTCAAACAGTTTCAGTCCTAGAGCAGGACATCCATGAATCTAGTCCACGGTTATGTTTTAGACTTTGATGGTAGTTTGAGGTTGTAACATGGATTGACTTCTCTCATTTAACTTCTTCGCTGGTTAATCACTTTCTTTGAAGGAACACACGTGGACGCTACGACATTGCAAGTTATGAAATACAACCATATAAGCAGCGTACACTCATCAAAGGGAGTACAGCAGCAGCACCGTCATTGAGTTCCAAACATTATCACAAGTACACAACCTCCTTACCTTACCTTACAAGATACAAGGCCACCCTCACTAGCTTTCACCTCCGAAAACGTTGGAAGGAAACAAGAAAAAACAGGGGCCCCAAAACGCACATCTGTATCATGTGATTCATGTCTGTTCTGTCTATCCATTAAGTTAAGAAAGCCATAATACCTAGTCTATCTTGGAAGGAAACAGCGAGCTCAGGCTGGTAGCTCTAGCTTCACGTTGTTCTTCCAGCTGCAAAATTGTCCGGAGTAATACCGTCAGTGGAAAGGGACAATTCATGTTGACTAGCAACTGCGTATGTACAATGCACATTTTACATAAATGATATCTCAGAATATGTAGTGACATATACAACCAAGAGAAGAGTGTTCCAACAGCCGGAGGGCTAGATTATATCACACATAATATGTAGTGTACAGTGGTTCCAACAGCTGGGGAGCACTGTGTGCTGAGTCGGTACTGAAATGTAACAACGAGACAGAATGCGGGGAAAATCGAGACCTAACGAACAATTATTGGTGGGTACTTAGTGTGTTAGTGATTATAAGGACACAAGGTTATCCATTGGATTAATCTGTTTGGAATATGGATTGACTGGACAAATTCCAAGTCATGCTTTTTATATTGGCATAAAAATGATACGGTAAATCAAAGGCAATACCTCATTATGTAATAGTAGAAGAAGTCAGCATACAGCATAGTCTGCACGATACCCGCAATCCAGCCTGCATTGAGAATATCTCAGTTACAAAATGAGTAATGATTACATCTCTGCAGTCATGAGAAACTAGAAGGTATGGTGAATAGAGTTCATACTTATCCAGTGAACAAAATGGGGCTCAGTGAAGTATCGGTAAATCCAGTTGAGGATATAAAGTACGCGGTAGGCACTGTATCACCATCAGGGTAAATGTCTTAGGAAACAATTACGTACGTAGTAGCAATGTACCTATAGAACTATAATGGGGGAAACAAGGTTCCGAGATGATAACTGAATACCAGAATATGACATTAGGAAATTCATATGAGTAACCAAAACTAAAACACCAATTGTAAACAAAAGGGTAGATCGAAAATTAGATTATGTACAGGCCGCTTTATTATCATACAAAGTACAGTCCTAATCTTTATTTGATATGCGTCTTCAAATAAAAAGAGGAGACGTTACCCCAAGAAGAAGACATATTGGCCAGTCAAGTTGTCAATATTCCTTGTGCGCTGTAGCAACACAAGTTGAGGCAGAATTGCTACAGCTTCCAAGTAAATGGAGAATGCCCACATCACCTGTCCAGATTAAAGGTGTAAATTATCACAACGCTGGCAATCTATCTAAAGAGTAAACATTCAGCGATAATATAAGGAAACACCCATCACATCATCATACAATGGTTCCAACAACTAAGGGGCAATTCAGAAAGGTCAAAATTTGGCATCATAACATAGTGAGCTGTAGGAACTAACAAAACTGACCTCTCTGAAGGTGAACCTCTCATTGATGAGGAGAGCCAGAACCAAACATGGCAGCACTATGAAATGATGGCGAAAGGTGTCGTGCTCCTTGTCATAGGTCCTACGCACGATCTTATGCTTCCTCATGTACCAAACTATTGAGAAGGAGCTCGCCAGGAAGACCAGCTTCATGACGGTGTTATACAAAGATACAAAATGCACAAACAGGTCCAGGTAGCGAGCCGCAAAAACTAGTGCGTATAGCTCCTGCGTCTTCAGAGATATGCCTGCAGGGAATTATCAAATGTGAAAAACAAAGGCCCATCAAACTAAATGCTAACAGACTCCATTGCCAGTAGTATTAGCAGGGGCGGCGCTAGGGGTATTCTTGGGTCCTCATGTGAATACCCATGATTTTTACAAAACTTTGGCAAAACAGTTACAATTTTCGAAAAAAAACAATGATTTTGGCAAAATGAATACATATGAATACCCGGTTGCAAATTCCTGGAGCCGCCACTGAGTATTAGCACAATTAATTACTTCCTCCGTCCGGAATTAGTTGACGCTCACACGGGTGCACCTACCACTAGATACACCCGTTTGAGCGTCAACTAATTCAGGACGGAGGAAGTAGAAAACAATAATATAGTAATATACAAAGGAAAAAATCAAGTTTAATTATTATGGAGCAAGTTGGCTTGTAATACAGGATTTGACTCTTTAGCGGTGAGGCGATGCTGTTACAGAACTGGCCTACAGCCTAGTCTAGGAAGCAGAGTAACTGGTCACTTTAGTAACATCGATTTACTCTTAATTTCTTACCAAATAGTTGCATCAAAATTAGCATAGCTTGCACAAGCCACCAACATTTTCAGAGTGCAAACTGTCTAATGGTGAAATTAGATTTTCTGAGCACGCGCCCCCCATTTTCCATACATGGAAACGAGAAACCAACGGATAAAAATGAAACTAAATTCACCCTCACTGACTGATTTGACTCTAATTGCGTGAATTTCTGGTTCCAAGGCGGAGTTACCTGCGCAGGACTTGATTGTGTGGATCTTGAGGAGCAGCACCACCACGCTGACGAGGTGGGTCATGTCCCCGGCGAGCCGAAACAGATTCATCTCCGCCTGCCCTTGAGCGGCCGGGATCCGACCTCCGGAGCTCTCAGATCTCGTCGGCGGCGAGCTGCCTCTCTGGTCGGCGGGAGGGGGGCGAATGGAGGGGGCGGGGTGAGGACTGAGAGGTGGGGCCGGGCGAGGAGAAGGCCGTTTCGGCCGCGTGTATCTTGTGCGTGGACGGTGGGCGTGGGCTACGTGGTCGGGCTGACGTGGTGCCCTGAGATTGATTGGCCAGGTTCAGCCCTATATTGCCTGCAAGTCAGAAATAGATAATTTTTATTTAGTCCGCTCGTCAAAGTCAAGCTTTATAAACTTTGACAAAGTTTATAAATAATAACATTAGCATATACAATAACAAATCAAAATCATTAATTTGTTATTGGATGTACTTTCGCACCATATAAATCTGTTATGCTAAATGTTTATAAAATTTTTTTTCTGTAAACTTGGTCAAACTTTACAAAGTTTGACTTCAGTCTCTACATTTATCCATTATTAAATTCGCACACAAAATCAGTTTGGTGTGAAATGCGTATTCATCTAATAAGTGCAAATTTGGTAAAAGTGCTTAAGTCATCGTCTCTTGTCTTCAAAATTGAATGCTATTATGTCAGTTGTAGTAAGGGCATGAGCTTCATCACCATTTTGTTAGTTGGCAAGATGAGGTTGGTTAATTATCTATTGTCCGGTTCTAACTATTAGATTGTAATGAGAAAAAGAATGGAATCTCACTCGTTCATCGCATAGGCTATGAAATACATTGTTTCGTTGCTCCGCACCCAGAAGAAAAGAAGAGAAATGGATGGCATGCGGCTTTCTAGATGTCATGATTTCACTGACCAAATCAAAACATGTCGGCATGATACCAAGAGAATCACAACCCTCAAAAACCGACTTTTGCACCAACATTTTCCAAGTGCAAACTGTCTAATTCTGAAGTTAGATTTTCTGAGGCCACACCACCAGTATTGATGCATGGAAACAAGAAACCAACGGATAAAACAGAAATCAAATTTATCCTCACTGACTGATTTAACTCTAATTGTATGAATTTATGGTTCCAAGGCCGAGTTACCTGTACAAGACTTGATGGCGTGGATCCTGAGGAGTAGCACCACCACGGCTGACGAGGTGGGTGATGTCCCCCACTAACCGAAACAGGTTCATCTCCGCTTTCCTTTGAGCGGCCGGGATCCGACCTCCTGAGCTCTCAGATCTCGTCGGTGGGATGAGGGCGAATGAAGGGGCTCAAGATGGGACTAAGAGGTGGGGTCGGGCGAGTAGAAGGCCATTTTGTCCGCGTATATCTTCCGCATGGGCTACGTGGTCAGGCTGACATGGTACCCTTTGATTGGTCGGCCTCTCTTGAGGAAGGGGATAAGCCCTATATTGCCTGCAAGTCAGAAATAGATACTCTTTTACATTAATGCATTAAATTCATACGGAAAAAAAAGTTTGGTGCGGTATTTTATTTAATATGAGTGCAAATTTGGTAAAAATGCTTAAGTCCCCGTCTCTTATCTTCAAAATTGACTGCCATTACATTGGTTGTAGTGTAAGGGTGTGAGCTTCGTCACCATTTTGTTGGTTGACAATATGAGCTTGGTCAATTATCTATTATCCGTTTTCTAACTACCCAATTGTAAGGAGAGAAAAATGGAATCTCACTCGTTCATCGCATATATAGGCTATGAGATACCTTGATTCGTTGCTCTGTGCACAAAAGAAAGGAAGAGAAACAGATGGCATGCACATTACTAGATGGCATAATTGCACTGGCCAAATCAAACCTTTCAACGTGACACCAAGAGAATCACAACCCTTAGACACCAACATTTGCACTCTCCTGGTGACGCTCATACATCAAACCCTCGCCATCGACGGTGCCAAACTTGAGGAACCCCCTTGCCTTACAGAACTTCATGAGGTAATAAATCCTGAGGCCTGCCACAGTGAAGATGGCGCTGATGGCATACGCCTTCCAGCCGGCGATGGCCATGATGAAGACAAGGAACCCCGAGGGGACGAGACATAGGACGACAATGCCTGGGAGTCGGAGTGGCACCCGGTAGGGGCGCGGCATCTTGGGCCGCTTGATCCGAAACCAGATGAATGTGGCAAACTCGAGGAGCATGTCGAGGCTGTAGAGGAAGTTGGCAGCGGTCACAATGTTGTTGAAGCTCAAGAAGGACATGCCGAGGGTGATGAGGCTGGTGACCACGATGCTGACCCATGGAGTATTGAAGATTGGGGCGCGTAGGGCAAAGACGCGAGGGAGAAGGCCCAGGTCCGCCATTCCAAGCAGCTGGAATGCCGCACTGCTTAGCGTCGCCGAGTAGAGGCCGATGGAGGAGAGCACCGCGCCCACCTCGATCTAGTACTTGAGCCAGTCGCCAGCGATCATGCCTGCGTTGCAATGAAATTAGTCATGTCACAAATTGTTTTTGACCAAATGGCACTCTTAGCTTGTGTGAACGGAAAACCTTCTTTATAGATAAAAATAAAAGTTAATTTGTCTTGGATCTTCATTACTAACACACTATGAGTATTACCTATTGTTGTGCATCTATACATTTTTCTTCTTAGTGACAATGCTACTATTGAAAGAAAGTCCAACGCCCGAAAAATGGGAAGCTGTAATATAAGCCAGTCTAGTGTCGTTCTAAGGTTTTTTTTTAATTATTTTTTAGAAAAGGGGGGGCTCCCCGGCCTCTGCATCAGAACGATGCATACGGCCACATTTATTTAATAAATAGGTTCGACAATATCTCAAAGTCTGGAGATGTAAATAAAAGCAATCTCACACAGAGCCTCAACGCAAACAGACAAAAGGCCACATAGCCACAACCGGCTAGTAGAATAAAGACAGGAAAACTAATCGCCTATCCTATTACATGACTGCCATCCAAACCGGTTGAAGATATCCCGCGCAACCATCTCCCACCGGGCAGATCCAGTAACCAAACGCTCTCTGGCCGCCATCGGAGTGAGTAAGGACCACAAACAGATCAGCGTCGTGGCACAGAATAAAACCTGCAAAAAATGAATAGTTGTTGTTCTGTTAAAAGCCAAATCATTCCTGCAGTTCCAAATTGCCCATAACAACGCACATACTCCTACACGAATGTGTCCAGCTGTATCGGACTCTATCCCAGCAAGCCACATTCCAAACAACGAACCCACCGAGTCCGGAGGAGTAATGTTAAAGGCTATTTGCACAGTGCACCACAAGACTCTCACCAACGGGCACTCGAAGAAGAGGTGCTTAATGGTCTCGTCCCGATCACAGAAGTTACACCTAGTAGAGCTTGTCCAATTGCGCTTAACCAAGTTGTCCTTTGTTAAAATGACTTGTTTATGTATAAACCACATAAACACTTTAATCTTCAAAGGAACTTTAACTTTCCAAACATGTTTGGAACTAGGAATGACACTAGAGTTAATTACATCGATATACATCGACTTAACCGTAAACACTCCAGACCTAGTAAGTTTCCAACACAATTGATCGGGCTGATGAGCTAACTGAACCTCCATCAGTCTAGTCACCAAATGAAGCCAAGCTTCCCACCTATCACCAATAAGCACCCTCTGAAACTGGATATTAAGGGGTACGGACTGCATAATCATTGCAACCAACGCGTCACGTCATTGAACAATACGATACAAGGACGGGTACTGGAACACCAATGGCGTATCACCAAGCCAAGTATCCTCCCAGAAACGGGTATTGTTACCATTACCGACGATAAACTTTGTCCTATTAAAGAAGGCAGCCTTAACTCTCATAAGCCCCTTCCAAAACGGCGAGTCTGTTTGTCTCACGGTCACCTGTGACAAAGTCTTGGACTGCAGATAGTTGTTACGAAGAATCTGTGCCCACGTTGCGTCTATCTCAACAGATAACTTATACAGCCACTTACTAAGAAGGCATCTATTCTTGACCTCAAGATTCTCAACACCCAGACCCCCTTGGTCCTTTGGTCCACAGATGACATCCCATTTGGCTAGTCGGTACTTTCTCTTAAGATCATCACTCTGCCAAAAAAATCTTGATCGGTAAAAGTCCAGCCTTTTCCGAACCCCGACTGGAACTAGGAAGAACGATAGAAGGAACATCGGCATACTCGTGAGCACCGAATTGATAAGAATCAGCCGGCCTCCATAAGACATGAGTTTGCCCTTCCAGCAACTGAGTTTTTTCTCAAACCGGTCCTCGATGCACTTCCACTCTCCGTTTGTTAGCTTACGATGGTGAATTGGTATACCTAGGTACGTAAAACGTAAAGCCCCTAATTCACATCCAAACAATTGCCTATAAGCCTCTTGTTCCTCCTTGGCTCTACCAAAGTAGAACAACTCACTTTTGTGAAAGTTAATCTTTAATCCGGACAATTGTTCAAATAAGCATAACACCAGCTTCATATTTCTCACTTTTACCAAGTCATGCTCCATAAAGATGATTGTATCATCAGTGTACTGCAGAATGGAGACACCCCCATCAACCAGATGAGGCACCAAGCCACCCACCTGACCGGCCTCCTTTGCCCTTCCTATAAGAATTGCCAACATGTCCGCCACATGTTGAACAAAATAGGAGACATCGGATCACCTTGCCTCAGGCCTTTGTGTGTCTGGAAATAATGACCTATATCGTCATTCACTTTAATTCCAACACTACCTTTTTGCAGGAAGGATTCTACCTGGCGTCGCCAAGCTTCATCAAATCCCTTCATACGTAAGGCCTGTTGAAGGAATGGCCATTTGACTTTGTCATACTCTTTCTCGAAATCCACTTTGAAAATAACCCCATCCAGTTTTTTCGTGTGGATCTCATGGAGCGTTTCATGAAGAACCACAACCCCTTCAAGAATGTTCCTGTCCGGCATGAAAGCAGTTTGGGTAGGTTGTACCACAGCATGCGCAATCTATGTGAGCCTATTAGTCCCAACCTTGGTAAAGATTTTGAAACTAACATTCAGAAGACAGATGGGCCTGAATTGCTCAATTCTCACAGCCTCTGTTTTCTTAGGGAGAAGGGTTATCGTACCAAAATTCAGCTGAAAAAGCTGAAGCTGCCCAGAGAAGAGATTATTAAACAGAGGCAACAGATTCCCCTTAATAATATGCCAGCACTTTTTATAGAACTCCGCTGGAAAACCATCAGGGCCCGGCGCATTGTTATTTTTCATTTGTGATATGGCCTCGAACACCTCTTTCTCAGAAAAAGGAGCCGCGAGAATATCATTCTCCACCGCTGTGAGTTGAGGAACATCCTCAACCCCGGACTCATCCAAGGACACGTAGTTATCCTTAGGAGGACCAAACAGCTGCTTGTAATACTCAGTAATATACTGCTTAAGGTTTTCATGCCCTACAATTGTTTCTTCATCTTGCTCAAGCTGAAAGATGAAGGAAATATGCCCTAGAGGCACTAATAAAGTTATTATTTATTTCCTCATATCATGATAAATGTTTATTATTCATGCTAGAATTGTATTAATCGGAAACATGATACATGTGTGAATACATAGACAAACATATAGTCACTAGTATGCCTCTACTTGACTAGCTCATTAATCAAAGATGGTTATGTTTCCTAACCATAGACATGTGTTGTCATTTGATTAATGGGATCACATCATTAGAAGAATGATGTGATTGACATGACCCATTCCGTTAGCCTAGCACTTGATCGTTTAGTATGTTGCTATTGCTTTCTTCATGACTTATACAAAGTTCCTGCAACTATGAGATTGTGCAACTCACGTTTACCGGAAGAACACTTTGTGTGCTACCAAATGTCACAACGTAACTGGGTGATTATAAAGGTGCTCTACAGGTGTTTCCGAAGGTACATGTTGAGTTGGCATAATTCGAGATTAGGTTTTGTCACTCTGATTGTCGGAGAGGTATCTCTGGGCCCTCTCGGTAATACTCATCACTTAAGCCTTGCAAGCATTATAACTAATGAGTTAGTAATAAGATGATGTGTTACAGAACGAGTAAAAAGACTTGCCAGTAACGAGATTGAACTAGGTATTGGATACCGACGATCAAATCTCGGGCAAGTAACATACTAGATATGATCAACATAGTGATGTTCACCATTGAAAACTACTCCATCTCACATGATGATCGGTTATGGTTTAGTTGATTTGGATCACGTGATCACTTAGATGACTAGAGAGATGTCTGTCTAAGTGGGAGTTCTTAAGTAATATGATTAATTGAACTTAAATTTATCATGAACTTAGTACCTGATAGTATTTCGCTTGTCTATGTTTGTTTGTAGATAGATGGCTCGTGTTGTTGTTCCGTTGAATTTTAATGCGTTCCTTGAGAAAGCAAAGTTGAAAGATGATGGTAGCAATTACACGGACTGGGTCCGTAACCTGAGGATTATCCTCATTGCTGCACAGAAAAGTTACGTCATGGAAGCACCGCTGGGTGCCAGGCCTGCTGCTGATGCAACTGGCGACGTTAAGAACGTCTGGCAGAGCAAAGCTGATGACTACTCTATAGTTCAGTGTGCCATGCTTTACAGCTTAGAACCGGGTCTTCAACGACGTTTTGAACGTCATGGAGCATATGAGATGTTCCAGGAGTTGAAGTTAATATTTCAAGCAAATGCCCGGATTGAGAGATATGAAGTCTACAATAAGTTCTACAGCTGCAAGATGGAGGAGAATAGTTCTGTTAGTGAGCATATACTCAAAATGTCTGGGTATAATAATCACTTGATTCAACTGGGAGTTAATCTTCCGGATGATAGCGTCATTGACAGAATTCTCCAATCACTGCCACCAAGCTACAAGAGCTTTGTGATGAACTATAATATGCAAGGATGAACAAGACTATTCCCGAGCTCTTCGCAATGCTAAAAGCTGCGGAGGTAGAAATCAAGAAGGAGCATCAAGTGTTGATGGTCAACAAGACCACTAGTTTCAAGAAAAAGGGCAAAGGGAAGAAGAAGGGGAACTTCAAGAAAAAGAGCAAGCAAGTTGCTGCTCAAGAGAAGAAACCCAAGTCTGGACCTAAGCCTGAAACTGAGTGCTTCTACTGCAAGCAGACTGGTCACTGGAAGCGAAACTGCCCCAAGTATTTGGCGGATAAGAAGGATGGCAAAGTGAACAAAGGTATATGTGATATACATGTTATTGATGTGTACCTAACTAGAGCTCGTAGTAACACCTGGGTATTTGATACTGGTTCTGTTGCTAATATTTGCAACTCGAAACAGGGACTACAGAATAAGCGAGCACTGGCCAAGGACGAGGTGACGATGCGCGTGGGAAACGGTTCCAAAGTCGATGTGATCGCAGTCGGCACGCTACTTCTACATCTACCTTCGGGATTAGTTTTAGACCTGAATAATTGTTATTTGGTGCCAGCGTTGAGCATGAACATTATATCTGGATCTTGTTTGATGCGAGACGGTTATTCATTTAAATCAGAGAATAATGGTTGTTCTATTTATATGAGTAATATCTTTTATGGGCATGCACCCTTGAAGAGTGGTCTATTTCTATTAAATCTCGATAGTAGTGATACACATATTCATAGTGTTGAAACCAAAAGATGCAGAGTTAATAATGATAGTACAACTTATTTGTGGCACTGCCGTTTGGGTCATATCGGTGTAAAACGCATGAAGAAACTCTATACTGATGGACTTTTGGAATCACTTGATTATGAATCACTTGGTACTTGCGAACCGTGCCTTATGGGTAAGATGACTAAAACGCCGTTCTCCGGAACTATGGAGCTAGCAACTGATTTGTTGGAAATCATACATACTGATGTTTGTGGCCCAGCGGGTATTGTTATTTTCTCACCTTCACAGATGATTTGAGCAGATATGGGTATATCTACTTGATGAAACACAAGTCTGAAACATTTGAAAAGTTTAAAGAATTTCAGAGTGAAGTGGAAAATCATCGTAACAAGAAAATAAAGTTTCTACGATCTGATCGTGGAGGAGAATATTTGAGTTATGAGTTTGGCCTACACTTGAAACAATGTGGAATAGTTTCGCAACTCACGCCACCTGGAACACCACAACGAAATGGTGTGTCCGAACGTCGTAATCGTACTTTACTGGATATGGTGCGATCTATGATGTCTCTTACTGATTTACCGTTATCATTTTGGGGTTATGCTTTAGAGACGGCCGCATTCACGTTAAATAGGGCACCATCAAAATCCGTTGAGATGACGCCTTATGAACTGTGGTTTGGCAAGAAACCAAAGTTGTCGTTTCTTAAAGTTTGGGGCTGCGATGCTTATGTGAAGAAACTTCAACCAGATAAGCTCGAACCTAAATCGGAGAAATGTGTCTTCATAGGATACCCAAAAGAAGACTATTGGGTACACCTTCTATCACAGATCCGAAGGCAAGACATTCGTTGCTAAGAATGGATCCTTTCTAGAGAAGGAGTTTCTTTCGAAAGAAGTGAGTGGGAGGAAAGTAGAACTTGATGAGATAACTGTATCTACTCCATTATTGGAAAGTAGTTCATCACGAGAACCGGTTCCTGTGACAACTACACCAATTAGTGAGGAAGCTAATGATAATGATCATGAAACTTCAGATCAAGTTTCTATTGAACTTCGTAGGTCTACCAGAGTAGATCCGCGCCAGAGTGGTACAGTAATCCTATTCTGGAAGTCATGTTACTTGACCATGATGAACCTACGAACTATGAGGAAGCGATGATGAGCCCGGATTCCGCAAAATGGCTAGAAGCCATGAAATCTGAGATAGGATCCATGTATGAAAACAAAGTATGGACTTTGGTTGACTTGCCCGATGATCGGCAAGCCATTGAGAATAAATGGATCTTTAAGAAGAAGACTGACGCTGATGGTAATATAACTGTCTATAAAGCTCGACTTGTTGCAAAAGGTTTTCGACAAGTTCAAGGGGTTGACTACGATGAGACTTTCTCACCCGTAGCGATGCTTAAGTCCGTCCGAATCATGTTAGCTATTGCTGCATTTCATAATTATGAAATTTGGCAAATGGATGTCAAGACTGCATTCTTGAATGGATTTCTAGCAGAAGAGTTGTATATGATGCAGCCGGAAGGTTTTATTGATCCAAAAGGTGTTAACAAAGTGTGCAAGCTCCAGCGTTCCATTTATGGACTGGTGCAAGCATCTCGGAGTTGGAATAAACGCTTTGATAGTGTGATCAAAGCATATGGTTTTATACAGACTTTTGGAGAAGCCTGTATTTACAAGAAAGTGAGTGTGAGCTCTGTAGCATTTCTAATTTTATATGTAGATGACATATTATTAATTGGAAATGATATAGAATTTCTGGATAGCATAAAAGGATACTTGAATAAAAGTTTTTCAATGAAAGACCTCGGTGAAGCTGCTTACATATTGGGCTTCAAGATCTATAGAGATAGATCAAGACGCTTAATAGGACTTTCACAAAGCACATACCTTGACAAAATTTTGAAAAAGTTCAAAATGGATCAGGCAAAGAAAGGATTCTTGCCTGTGCTACAAGGTGTCAAGTTGAGTCAAACTCAATGCCCGACCACAGCAGAAGATAGAGAGAAAATGAAAAATGTTCCTTATGCTTCAGCCATAGGCTCTATCATGTATGCAATGCTGTGTACCAGACCTGACGTATGCTTAGCAATAAGCTTGGCAGGAAGGTACCAAAGTAATCCAGGAGTGGATCACTGGACAGCGGTCAAGAACATCCTGAAATACCTGAAAAGGACTAAGGAAATGTTTCTCGTATATGGAGGTGACAAAGAGCTAGTCATAAACGGTTACGTCGATGCAAGCTTTGACACTAATCCGGACGATTCTAAATCGCAAACCGGATACGTGTTTTTATTAAACGGTGGAGCTGTAAGTTGGTGCAGTTCTAAACAAAGCGTCGTAGCAGGATCTACATGTGAAGCGGAGTACATAGCTGCTTCGGAAGCAGCAAATGAAGGAGTTCATTTCCGATCTAGGTGTCATACCTAGTGCATCGGGACCAATGAAGATCTTCTGTGACAATACTGGTGCAATTGCCTTGGCAAAGGAATCCAGATTTCACAAGAGGACCAAGCACATCAAGAGACGCTTCAATTCCATTCGGGACCAAGTCCAAGTGGGAGACATAGAGATTTGCAAAATACATACGGATCTGAATGTTGCAGACCCGTTGACTAAGCCTCTCTCACGAGCAAAACATGATCAACACCAAGACTCCATGGGTGTTAGAATCATTACTATGTAATCTAGATTATTGACTCTAGTGCAAGTGGGAGACTGAAGGAAATATGCCCTAGAGGCAATAATAAAGTTATTATTTATTTCCTCATATCATGATAAATGTTTATTATTCATGCTAGAATTGTATTAACCGGAAACATGATACATGTGTGAATACATAGACAAACATATAGTCACTAGTATGCCTCTACTTGACTAGCTCATTAATCAAAGATGGTTATGTTTCCTAACCATAGACATGTGTTGTCATTTGATTAATGGGATCACATCATTAGAAGAATGATGTGATTGACATGATCCATTCCGTTAGCCTAGCACTTGATCGTTTAGTATGTTGCTATTGCTTTCTTCATGACTTATACAAAGTTCCTGCAACTATGAGATTGTGCAACTCACGTTTACCGGAAGAACACTTTGTGTGCTACCAAACGTCACAACGTAACTGGGTGATTATAAAGGTGCTCTACAGGTGTTTCCGAAGGTACATGTTGAGTTGGCATAATTCGAGATTAGGTTTTGTCACTCCGATTGTCGGAGAGGTATCTCTGGGCCCTCTCGGTAATACTCATCACTTAAGCCTTGCAAGCATTATAACTAATGAGTTAGTAATAAGATGATGTGTTACAGAACGAGTAAAGAGACTTGTCAGTAACGAGATTGAACTAGGTATTGGATACCGACGATCAAATCTCGGGCAAGTAACATACCGATGACAAAGGGAACAACGTATGTTGTTATGCGGTTTGACCGATAAAGATCTTCGTAGAATATGTAGGAACCAATATGGGCATCCAGGTTCCGCTATTGGTTATTGACCGAGAATGGTTCTAGGTCATGTCTACATAGTTCTCGAACCCGTAGGGTCCGCACGCTTAACGTTACGATGACAGTTTTATTATGAGTTTATAAGTTTTGATGTACCGAAGTTTGTTCGGAGTCCCGGATGTGATCACAGACATGACGAGGAGTCTCGAAATGGTCGAGACATAAAGATTGATATATTAGAAGCCTATATTTAGACATCGGAAAGGTTCCAGGTGAAATCGGGATTTTACCGGAACACCGGGGGGTTACCGGAACCCTCCCGGGGGTTAATGGGCCTTAGTGGGCCATGAGGGAGAAGAGGAGGACCGGCCAGGGCAGGCCGCGCGCCCCCTCCCCCCCCCTAGTCCGAATAGGACAAGGAAGGGGGGGCGGCGCCCCCCTTTCCTCTTTCCCCTCCCCCCTTTCCTTCTCCACCAAGGCAAGAGGGGGGAGTCCTACTCCCGGTGGGAGTAGGACTCCTCCAGGCGCACCCCAAAGGGGCCGGCCGCACCTCCCCCTCCCTCCTTTATATACGGGGGCAAGGGGGCACCCCAGAACACACAAGTTGATCTACGGATCGTTCCTTAGCCGTGTGCGGTGCCCCCCTCCACCATATTCCACCTCGGTCATATCGTCGCGAAGCTTAGGCGAAGCCCTGCGCCGGTAGAACATCATCATCGTCACCACGCCGTCATGCTGACGGAACTCATCCCCAAAGCTTTGCTGGATCGGAGCCCGGGGATCGTCATCGAGCTGAACGTGTGCTGAACTCGGAGGTGCCGTACGTTCGGTGCTTGGATCGGTCGGATCGTGAAGACGTACGACTACATCAACCGCGTTGTGCTAACGCTTCCGCTTACGGTCTACGAGGGTACGTGGACAACACTCTCCCCTCTCGTTGCTATGTCATCACCATGATCTTGCGTGTGCGTAGGAAATTTTTTGAAATTACTACGTTCCCCAACAAAAGATCCTCTTCTTTCTATGTTTACCATTAGCGATCATGTGAAAGAATTGAGTGTTCGCATCCCCCTGGACAACCCGTCGGACATTGGCCCGCAACGCCCACTTCAATTCCTCTTCTCGAAGAAGTTCTTTCAGACTCATCTCCGCATCAAGCTTGGCATGAAGCTCCGCGGCCGGCAGTACCGTGGTTTCAGCTTTCACATCTAGGGCCTGAATAAGGGAAAGGAGTCGTTCCTTTTCGACCTTATAAATCCTGCTAAGATGCTTAGCCCAACCATGCAGGAAGCTTCTCAAATGCCTAATTTTATTCTGCCAGCGCTGAAGCGCAGTCTTCCCTCCTGAATCCTTAGCCCACTCTCTGGCTACGAGATCAAAGAAACCTTCTCGTTCGAACCAAGCCAACTCGAACGAGAAGGAGTTTTTATTACCCAGGTGGGTGGCCTCACTGGAGTTGACAAACAACGGCGTGTGATCAGAAATCCCACGGGACAAAGCCTGGACTGTTACTAGAGGAAACTTCTGTTCCCACTCGACGCTCGCCAACACTCGATCCAACTTCTCATACGTCGGATTTGGCATCGCGTTAGCCCGGGTGAATTTCCTACCCGAGAGCTCAATTTCTCTCAGGTTAAGACTTTCAATGATAGTATTAAACATGAAAGACCATCTGCCATCAAAGTTATCATTGTTCTTATCCTCACGCCGTCTAATGATATTGAAATCACCCCCCACCAGGATAGGAAGCTGCTCTGAGCCGCAAATCGTCACTAGATCAGCCAAGAACTCGGGCTTGAGTTCGGGTTGCGCAGCCCCATACACTGCAACCAGAGCCCAATTAAATCCATCATCCTTCGATCGTACCCGAAACTTGACCGCAAAGTCACCCATAACCACACTTCAAACCTCGAGCGCTTCGCATCGAACGCCGAGCAAGATCCCACCCGATCTCCCTCTCGGTGGTAGGCAATGCCAATCAAAGTCAATCCCTCCTGACAAAGTATTAAGAAACTAAGGCGCAAAATTATCTCTACCGGTCTCCGATAGAGCGATAAAATCTAATCGATGCTCGATAGCCGCCTCAGCAAGAAATCTTCTTTTAGCCAAGTACTTTAGACCTCTGCTATTCCAAAAGGTTCCCTTCATAGTTCATCATGGAATTTTTTGGCCGTACGAATCCTAGCACTCCTACGCACCGCGAACACCGGGTACACCTTCCGTTTCCACTTGCGCTTAGGGTTAACATGGCTCTGCAACTGGTCCTCGCAACCCGTCGCAGAAGGTCCAGGCAAAACCGTCTGAGAAGTATCATCCTCCTCCTCCGCCTCAGGAATAGGATGGATAAGGTCTGCACAGAAAGGATCTAGCACCCTGACCCCTAGAGCCTCAACCTCAGAATCACTCATGGGCCTAACAGCCGCAATATTAGGAATCATCTCTAAGGCCCTCTCAGCCTCTAGATCAAGAAGGTCATTAACAGAATTAGAGATTTCAGTGACATTACTACCAAGTGAGACTCCTAATTGATTTGCATTTTCAACAATCTCATCATTAGAAAAATGCATAATGGAATTAGAAGTATTAATCGACATACCAGTAGTGGCCTCGACGTCACGGAGCTTGGCCGCCCTCATGGCGCACCGCTGCTGAATGTCATCCACATTTGGCAGAGTCTGGAGGCGATCACTCACCCGTCGCCCCTCAGACATCTGATCCTGAATCCCTCCAAACGCAATCACCTCCTCACGAGAGAACCTGGATGAGGTGGGACCTCCTGCCTCACTCCTTCGGCAAGGCTGGACACAAGCCCCGACCACCGGCGTCGGGCTCACCCCACAAGGCGGAGCTGGAGGCGAGCGGGTGGAAGGGAGTGCATGTGCCACCTGCCCGAACTCCCCACCCCGCACCGGAGAGGCCATCGCCCTAGGCGCCTCAGGGGAGGAGGGCGCCGAGGTCACCTGCCCCGAGCCCCCTCCCGATGGCACGGACGCCACTGGCAGCAAAGACATCGCGACGGGAGAAGAGGTGTCCGAGGCCACCTGCCCAGACCCCCTCCCAGCGCAGAGACGGACTCGGGCGCCACGTGTCCCAACAGTCCAACATCGGCAGGAGAGGAGCAACCCGAGGCCGTCTGCCCCAGGCCCTCAGCCAACAAACCAGCCACGTCCTGGGGAGGGACACCGTGGTGAGCACGAGAGGGAGTGGCCACCTGCCGACTCCCCTCCTCCACTCCCCAGACTGTAACCCCCGGAGTAGCACTCAGAGAATACTCAAAAACCAAAGCAGGCAACGCCAGCTCAAGAGCCTCCTAGGACTCCACCCGATCGCTCCACAGTCTCGGGGGTGCAGAAGCGGGTTCGAAGGACCCAAATCTCAAAGCCGTCATAGGCACCGAGGAAGGTGTACCGGCTCCCTCCTCAGACGGCGCGGACTCGGACCCCGGTCCCTTGGACTATTGTCGTCCAGAGTCATCGACCGACGGTTCCTTTGCTCCCGCGCTACCATCACCCTCGTGCATATCCACGTCAGATCCGGGAGCCTCCACAGCCAAAAGGCTCTCATCCTCAAACTCAATAACCAGACTATAAATCCTGCCTCGATAAGCCTATTTAATAGTTTCCGACAAAAAGTCTGTATTAAGAATACTAACCAGAACCCGAGAAATCCCGTGAGCCCTGGTAAACGCCATATCCACCCGCTCGGGCTTCCCCAACAAAATACCCAAACTGGCCACAACCCGAGCATCCTGTAATGCCCTGGAGGGAGCCCCGGAGAAACGCAACCACGCCTGAGTAAGCGGCTTGCCCTGAGGCTCAACCTGCTTCCACTCATGAAACTCAAGGACGCAATTAGTTCCAGGCACCTTACACATCCCAAAACTAAGCAACCTCAGCAGATCCTCCATCGAAGGAAACTCAACTCTGGAATCTTGTCAGCGAGGTTGACGAGGTCCCAGTGGAAGTCCCCGGGAGCCAACTCCTGAAGCCTCTGCACAATCTGTGCCTCAGAAACCTCCCCTTTAGAGACCTTGACAATCCCCGAAGTCATGCTCGGGGCTTCATCAGCAACCTCTCTCTCATTGAGACTCAAAAAACGTAAGCTCAGCACAGTAAACTACGTACATCATAAGTGACGGTGCATGATCTCACAGAATCGGGCAGTCCCCAGAGTTGTGTGCCGGCTTACCGCAGGTATCACATAAAGGAGCCACACACTCCGCAATGAAGTGACCCTTGTCTCCACATCTATAACAAAGCATCTTTTCCATTCTTGCGCGCCCACTTGGACGCCTTATCAGACTCAGCCCTGTCCGACAACTCCACAGACACATCTGTCATAACCTCGTTCTCAGGAACCTGAGCAGCAGCAAGAGCCGTCACCACCTCCATAGCGTGACCGGACAAAAGTGGCTCCTCGGCCGCCCTGCTATCTGTCGTCTGCTCGACAACAACAGGTGGTGGCGGTTGACGTGGACGGTAGCGGCCTCCTCGACCGCCCCGGCCACCACAATGGCCACGGAAACCTCCCCGTTGCCGATTACCCGGACCGGAAGCTCCCTCAACGAAGCCACCAGAAGGACCCAAAAATGGCCTCTCGGCCGAACCATCACTTTGCCACGCATAACCCCGACCGCCACCCGTGGACGAAGAGCTATGGTGTTGGACAGCCCCATAGGCATCGTAACCGTCATCCCCCCATTGACCTCGGGGTGCAGTCACATCACCGATGGTCTGCGACGGCATGGTCGATCGAGTAACGACGTGGGGAGGAGGGGCCGGCGCCCTTGGTGGTGCAATTCCCCGGCCTGCAGCTGCCACCACCGTACTGCCCGAAACGACCGGCCGAGGGTCGGAGGCCTGTCCTCCTCGCACAGCCGGAGCCGGCGGCCGCCCCACAGCTGCCCCGGCAGGCAAGGTAGCCGCAGCCGGACCCCCAGACTCGCGCCCCGCCGCAGCCCTAGGAAGCTGCACACCAGCCCGGCCGACGGCCGAAGTCGGCGCCGGCAGCACGCCCCTGCCACTCCCTTGGCCCGGCGGCAGCGCGCCCCGACCAACGCCCTGGCCCGGCGGCGGCGCGCCCCGGCCATTGCCCTGGCCCGACTGCGGCGCCCCGGAGGCCCGGCCAGCCCCACTGGGTGGGAGCGGCCTCTTCCCAGGAGCAGGAGCACCAGCCGACCCCGCCATCACGCAAAGGGGAGGGATGCAGCGCGCTCGGCCAGGTCCGGCGGAGCGAAGGTGCGGCAGACGATGTCGCGCAACCCTAGGACGCGGCGGTGGAGAAGACGATGACGAACGTATCGTGCATGCGTCTCGACTCTCGGTATTGATTGGAGCCATGTCTGGCTGGGCCTCATACCCACCAGTCTTAGACCCAAAAGAACCTGCCGGCGCAACAGCGCTCGGCTCAGCTCGGCCCAGGAGCCGTTTCAAACGCTCCTGGCGAGCGGCACGGATCTGGGTCGCCGTGGCCGCCGGCGACAAAGCCGCGGCCACCTCCGGCGCCGATCGTGCACAATTCTGGCGAGCATTCTTACGTCTCTTGACCAACGTCCAAGAATCCGGTCGAATCATATCAAAAAGCGTTAAATTCGGAGGACATACCTTAGGCAAAGGACCCTTCCAAGGTCGGACCGCCGTCGCCACCGTTCGCCGGTGAACAACTCGGCGCACCATCTCGGTCGTCTCCCCCGCGTGTAGTCCGATTCTCGCCGGATCATCAACGGGAAGGATCTCATCCACGGTAGTAGCCACCTCGTCCTCGTTGTATCCAACACTGAAAAAATCATAGATGAAGTCCGAAGGAGTCGCCGACGGAGGGGACTGAGGCGCCGCCGCATCTGCCTCCTCGTCGCCCTCTCCATCGTCGTCATCGGTGAGGGCCCAGAACCCCCCCCCCACGCATCTGCCTCCTCGTCGCCCTCTCCATCGTCGTCATCGGTGAGGGCCCAGAACCGCCCCCCCCCACACACACCTTTCGGCGGTCACCGAAAGATAGTGGCGGCGGCCCCGCAGGGAACCCGGCGGCCGAGCCGCACGTCGCCCTCCGCGTCGCCCCCCTCATTCGCCAGATCAGATGAGACCAAAAAAAAATAGGATAACTACTTCTAAGGTAAGTAACCCAAATGAAAATTTTCATACTTATGTTGCCTAGTTCTACCGGCCGTGAGCCCGTGACGCAAAAATTGGATTTTTGCAGGTTAAAGTTTCAATGTTCATGATTTTTACAATTTGAATATCATTTTCAATACTTGGATTTAAATTTATTGTTCGTCTTGAATATTATTTCAAAGGAAAAAGTCTAAAACAAACCTTCAACTTATAGACGAAAGCTAAATCAAACCCTGAACTTCGAATCCCTGAAATTAGCACACCAAATTTTCTGATCCCGGTCTATTTTAAACCTTAAGCGCGCTTTCAAACAAGGATTGTTTATTAAACCCGGGATAGTTGGTTGCGCTGGACGCTACTGGGCCGGCCCACCAGGCATGTGACACGCAGCTGAATAAAAATAAGCTGAAAAAAACAGAGACAGCTAGGATTCGTACCTGTGACCTGCCGTTGCTTAATTAGTCTTGCTAACCACTCTAACAGATCGCTCCTGTTGTTAAGCTAAAAGCGCGGAATTGTTAATAACCACATAACGCAACATCCGAACATTCTATGGATATTTTGGAATTATGAACATTTTTGAAAAACACAACTAAAATTTGAAAACGTGAACCATCTTTTTTATATCTCCAAAGATTTCTTATGTGAAACACTTATTGAAAAAGCCAAACAATTTTTTAAACCTGAACAAAATTTAAAAGTGCAAACACTTTCTAACTTTTCAAAAAGTGGGAACATATTTGCAAAAAAAAAATCAATTGCAAATTTTTGGCCAATATGTTCCCGTTTTTTAAAAAGTTAGAAAGTGTTCGCACTTTTAAATTTTGTTCAGGCTTCAAAAATTGTAATTTTTTAAAAAAAATGTTCATCTTTTTCAAAGAGTGTTCGTAATTCAAAAAATGTTTGCCAAAAAATTGTCGTAATTACAAGAATTGTTCAATTTTTTGCAAAAAATGTTTCGACTTTTATTTTACCTTTTGCTTTTAAGAATATGTGTATGTGAAAATTGTTGACAATTTTCAGGGTCATGTTTCAAAACAAATAAAAAAAATTTCAAATCTGCTCCAAGAGCCACTGGTTAGACTGGCTAGCGGCCTGAGATCAAAACCATCAGGTCTCACGTTCGATTCCACGTGAGCCTATTTTTTTCGGGTATTTTTTTAGATGCGCGCTATAATAATAAAGAAAAACGTGATTCGCTTCCACGTGAGATCAAAACCATCAGGTCTCACGTTCGATTCCACGTGAGCCTATTTTTTCAGGTATTTTTAGATGCGCGCTATAATAATAAAGAAAAACGTGCTTCGTTTCTGGTGGGCCGGCCCAGTCGCGTCACATGGACAATCCCCTTGAAACACGACAAGGTTTAAAATAGACCGAGATTAAATAGTTGGGTGTGCTGATTTCCGGGATTCAAAGTTTAGGGTTGATTTAGCTTTCGTCTACAAGTTCAAGATTTATTTTAGACTTTTTTCTATTTCAAAATTTTGGGGACCCAGGACTGGGAGTATACGTGTGCACACTACGCAACAATATTCTACGATTCTTTATGCCAAAAGGGTCTCTTCCACACGTGGCTACGAATCATTTGCAATCTAAAAACACTAAACAAGTGCCACAAGAATACTAATCAATAGCCGTTCGTAGTGCATCGACAAGAATCCAAAAATCTAACGACAACTTGCAAGCATCAAGGTTGTAAAGCAGCAACGCGTTTGAGTACGTAGTAAATTAATTACCCGCGGTGTCGGCGAAGAAGCCGTTCCCCCACTGCTCCGGCGGCGCGTCGACGGCGCCGGTGGCCGCCACTAGCGGCAGCAGGTACCCGAGGGACGTCATGCCCACGGACGCCATCAGCGCCGTCGGGAACGTCTTGCCGGGGTTCTCCACCTTGTCGGCCATCGTGCACACGCTGTCCCAGTAGTTGAGGTTCCAGAACCGGGTGTTGAAGAAGAGCTTCCAGTCCTTTTCGCCGGCGGTGGCCCCCCAACCAGTGCGGCCGGATCTTAGGCAACGCGATGCTGGACATGAGCACGAACGGCGACAGCGAGAAAGCACACAGCGCCACGGCGGACCACCCCACGACGCTGAGGCCTGTGTATTAAGGGGGTGAGCTTGGTCACCATTGTTGGTTGACAAAATGAGCTTGGTCGATTATTTATCGTCTGTTTTTTTTTTGACAGTACGCCAAAGTCGTACCATATTATCTATCGTCCGGTTCTAACTACCCGATTGTAAGGAGAGCAAAATGAAATCTCAGTCGCTCATCACATAGGCCATGAAAAACCTTGTTTCGTTACTCTCCACACAAAAGAAAGGAAGAGACACAGATGGCATGCACATTACAAGATGCCATAATTGCACTGGCCAAATCAAACCTATCAACGTGACATCAAGAGAATCACAACCCTCAGACACCAACATTTGCACTCTCCTGGTGACGCTCATACATCAAATCCTCACCATCGACGGTGCCAAACTTGAGGAACCCCCTTGCCTTACAGAACTTCATGAGGTAATAGACCCCGAGGCCTGCCGCAGTGAAGATGGCGCTGATGGCATATGCCTTCCAGCCGGCGATGGCCATGACAAAGACAAGAAACCCCGAGGGGACGAGACATAGAACGACAATACCTGGGAGTCGCAGTGGCACCCGGTAGGGGCGCGACATCTCGGGCCGCTTGATCCGCAGCCAGATGAATGTGGCAAACTCGAGGAGCATGCCAAGGCTGTAGAGGAAATTGACAGCGGTCACAATGTTGTTGAAGCTGAAGAAGGACATGCCGAGGGTGATTAGGCTGGTGACCACGATGCTGACCCATGGAGTACTGAAGATTGGGGCGCGTAGGGCGAAGACGCGAGGGAGAAGGCCCAGGTCCGCCATTCCAAGCAGCTGGAAGGCCGCACTGCTTAGCGTCGCCGAGTAGAGGCCAATAGAGGAGAGCACAGCGCCCACCTCGATCCAGTACTTGAGCCAGTCGCCGGCGATCATGCCTGCATTGCAATGAAATTAGTCATGTCACAAATTGTTTGTGGCCAAATGGCACTCCTGGCTTGTGTGAACCGAAAACCTTCTTTATAGATGAAAAATAAAAGTTAATTTGTCTTGGATCTTCATTACTAACACACTATGAGTATTACCCTATTGTTGTGCATCTATACATTTTTCTTGTGCTAGTATTGAAAGAAAGTCCAACGCCAAATGGGAAGCTGGAATATAAGCCAGTCTAGTGTCATTCTAAGGTAAGTAACCCAAATGAAAATTTTCATATTCACTATACCCTGCTAAATCCTGAATCTTCGAGATTTTCTGCCCTATATTGCCGAAGATTTACTACTATTTTTGCACAAAAAAGAAAGTACTTCTGTTGCCTAGTTCTACCGGCCGTGAGCTCGTGAGGCAAAATTCGGATTTTGGCAGGTTAAAGTTTCAATGTTCATGATTTTTACAATTTGAATATCATTTTCAATACTTGGATTTAAATTTAATGTTCATCTTTAAAGTCATTTCAAAATTTTGGGGACCCGGGACCGGGAGTATATGTGTGCACACCACGCAACAATATCCTACGATTCTTTGTGCCAAATGGGTCTCCTCCACACGTGGTTAGGAATCATTTTGCAATCTAAAAACACTAAACAAGTGACAGTAGAATACTAATCCATAGCATCGACAGACAAGTTGCATGCAACAAGGGTGTAAAGTAACGCTTTTGCGTTGATTTAACGAGTAGTAAATTAATTACCTGCGGCGTCGGCGAAGAAGCCGTTCCCCCACTGCTCCGGCGGCGCGTCGACGGCGCCGGTGGCCGCCATGAGCGGCAGCAGGTACCCGAGGGACGTCATGCCCACGGACGCCATCAGCGCCGTCGGGAACGTCTTGCCGGGGTTCTCCACCTCGCCGGCCATGGTGCTCACGCTGTCCCAGTAGTTGAGGTTCCAGAAGAGGGTGTTGAAGAAGAGCTTCCAGTCCTTGTCGCCGGCGGTGGCCCCCCACCTGTGCGGCCGGATCTTGGGCAGCGCGACGCCGGTCATGAGCACGAACGGCGACAGCGAGGCGACCCCCAGCGCCACGGCGGACCACCCGACGACGCTGAGCCCCGTGTAGTTGAGCAGGGAGAGCGCGACGTTGAAGGTGACGATGGCGGCCACCCGGGCGCCGCCGCCGGCCACGGCGGGCACGACGCGGGCCAGGTAGTCGGCGCAGAGCGCCGGGAAGGCGGCGCCGTTGATGGCCCCCGACACGTACTTCCAGGTGCCCATGAGGGAGCCGGACACGGGACCGAACGCGCGGTCGGCCCACACCACGAAGCCGCCGTTCCCCGGCATCGCCGTGGAGAGCTCCGCCGTGACCAGGGCCTCCGGGATGGCCCAGATGAAGGGGAAGATGAGGAAGCCGAGCAGCGCGTAGAGCGGCCCCGCCGACTGCACCGCCGGCTCGGCGCCGTACGGCCCGCCGGCGACCTCGAAGAAGATGAGGAAGATGAGCGGGACCAGGGACAGCTTGTTCTTGGCGCCCTTGCCATGCCCATGCCCATGGCCGGCTCCTGGTGCTGCTGCTGCTCCACCGCTGTCGTCGGCCTTGTGGCCGTGGAGATTCTCTTTGTCGCCGCCGAGATTCTTGATCTCTGGAGTCATTCCCGGAGCAGATCAGGAGTAGGAGTGGGGATAGGATAGGATACGTGCTCCGTGGAGTCGGGAGAAGAGTGAGGTTGGACTTGGACTGGCCGCGCGCAGCCATTGCCGGCCGATCGAGTTTATATATATGTATGCACTGTTTACCGGGAATCACATGAGAGCGATTGATTCTCATTTAGCAAGGCTGCGGGGTTGGTGCACCAATCCAGTCTCTGACTCTGAGTCGCTGGTATGTTCGTGTAAGACTATTCTATTTTTTTCACGTTTTCCGCTAGCAACAAAGCGCTGTGAGCAGAGCATACGACTCCTGGCGATTGAACATGGACATTTTTGGAGAAGAACATGCAAGAGAATTGCGTGTCTTTTGTATTAAGATAAGTACTCCCTCCGTTCTTAAATATTTGTCTTTTTAGGTATCTCAAATGGACATAACATATGGATGTATGTAGACATATTTTAGAGTGTAGATTCTCTTATTTTGCTCCGTATGTAGTCACTTGTTGAAATCTCCGGAAAGACAAATATTTGAGAACGGAGGAAGTAGAAGATAGAGTTTTGTTGCAAGCAATGGCCCATCACAGATGATCGCCAGCTAACTAAGAGAATCTCTACCCGATCTCTTATAATCGGTTAGAGGAGTAAAATTTCACCTTTAAAAGTGTTATAGAAGGAAAAATAATAATTCATGGCCGCCGTGACCCTTAAATATACGCGGTCGCGCATTGCTGGAGTAAAATCCCCCACTCCCACTGCTCCACTCCGCCGCCGCTCAAGCCCTGTCGGCGCGCTCTCACCGCATCCACTCCGGAGCCGCCCCACTGCCCAAAATGGCCAGATGCCGCCCCCAACCCCCCTTCCCGCCGACCAGAAGCATGGATCCACGCCGACATGCATAGTCTCGAGCCCTTGGTCGTGGAGACGCTTCCTCCTCCCGCGGTGAAGCGTCTCGACCTCCCATTATCACCGGCGTTGCAAGGTTTTGAGCTTTGAAATTAAAATTCCTACATTCGTGAACAAAAAGACAACTATCAAGAGAAGTCTTGTCACGCCCAATATGCGATACTATCCTAAAGAGACTCGAAGGTCCCACCAAGGATAGAACCGCATATTGAAACACTTATGCAAGGTGGATATCATTACATCAACATTACATAATAGATGGGGATACATACAAAAGGCATACAAAGCCACACGAATACAACATCATCTATACATAAGGGCAACATCTGGCTACGGATGAAACACAAACACAAACTCAAACGACATCCACCTTGCTAGCCCAGGCTGCCGACCTGGAACCTATCCCCTGATCGAAGAAGAAGCAGAAGAAGAACTCCAAAACAAGCAAACATCGCTCTCGCGTCATGATCATCGCAAAACATGTACCTACAACTGCTGTTGTAGTAATCTGTGAGCCACGAGGACTCAGCAATCCCATTACCATGGGTATCAAGACTAGCAAAGCTTAATGGGAAAGGAGGGGTAAAGTGGTGAGGTTGCAGCAGCGACTAAGCATGATATGATGGCTAACATACGCAAATAAGAGCGAGAAGAGAAGCAACAGAACGGTCGTGAAGCTAGCAATGATCAAGAAGTGATCCTGAACACCTACTTACGTCAAACATAACCCAAAAACCGTGTTCACTTCCCGGACTCCGCCGAGAAGAGACCATCACGGCTACACACGCGGTTGATGCATTTTAATTCGTATCTGGTGTCAAGTTATCTACAACCGGACATTAACAAATTCCCATCTGCCAGATAATCGCGGGCACGGCTTTCGAAAGTTTATACCCTGCAGGGGTGTCCCAACTTAGCCCATCACAAGCTCTCATGGTCAACGAAGGATATTTCTTCTCCCAGGAAGACCCGATCAGTCTCGGAATCCCGGTTTACAAGACATTTCGACAATGGTAAAACAAGACCAGCAAAGCCGCCCGATGTGCCGACAAATCCCGATAGGAGCTGCACATATCTCGTTCTTAGGGCAACATCGGATGAGACTAGCTACGAGTAAAACCAGACTTTGAGTTTCCTCGAGGTGGCCCCGCAGGCAGCTCAGTTCGGACCAACACTCGAAGGAGCACTGGCTCGGGGGGGGGGGGGCTAAAATAAAGATGACCCTCGGGCTTCGGAAACCCAAGGGAAAAACGGGTAGGTGAGGCAAATGGTAAAACCAAGGTTGGGCCTTGCTGGAGGAGTTTTATTCAAAGCAAACTATCAAGGGGGTCCCATAAATCACCCAACCGTGTAAGGAACGCAAAATCCGGGAACATAACACCGGTATGACGGAAACTAGGGCGGCAAGAGTGGAATAAAACACCAGGCATAAGGCTGAGTCTTCCACCCTTTACCAAGTATATAGATGCATTAATTAAATAAGAGATATTGTGATCTCCCAACCATAATCCTGTCCACCATGGAGCAGTCTTCAACTTCACCTGCAACTAGCAACGCTATAAGAGGGGCTGAGCAAAGCGGTAACATAGCCAAGCAACGATTTGCTAGGAAGGGTGAAAAGGTTAGAGGCTGACATGGCAAATTGGGGAGGCTTGAAGAACAAGTGATAGGTAGCGCAGCATAGCGATAGAACGTAGCAACTAGCATAGCAATGATAGTAGTGAGATCCAAGATAGCGGTCATCTTGCCTGAAATCCCGCTAGGAAGAAGAACGAGTCCATGAAGAAGACGAAGCCACACAAAGACGAACCAAGCATAGACGAACGAATCCTCACGATCGCAACAAAACGGGAACTATCGAGAAGAAGCACACAACATGGTAAACACACCACACATATACATGACATGATGCTCAACCAAGTATGATGCATGAAAAAAATAAATGAACCTACTCATGGCAAGAGATGATGCACACAAGAGCAACACATCAAAGCAAGTTTAAATGAGGCCGGAAACAACATATAACAATTCCGGTAAGTCCTCATATGCAAATTTCAAAATTGGTCCAGATCTGAATAAACCTTACGTTCAAGTTGTTAAACAGCAAGTTAAAATGCACCATGATGATCTACACGAAATTCTAGACAAGTTACATATAAAGTTCATTTAGTTCAGAGCTATGGCCTAGAAGATATGAGCAAAACAAGATAAACATGACATTGATGCAAAATGCATACAAACATCTAGCAAACACATTCAAAACAAGGATGCAACACGATAATATGAAACTACATGCAATTCTAAGCAAGTTTCATATAGAGCACACTCAAAACGGAGCAACGGTTCAACACACACACATGAAACAAGTTTAAAGGACAAGCTGTCCAAAACAGCAACTAGGCATCTGGCAAGCATCAAAACAATATGCTACAGCATCTCAACATGAAAATAAAAGACATGGGCATGATGTACAGGTAATTCATTATAAAACATGAACACTGAGTTATCTCCAGAAATCACTAGAACATGCTCAAAAAGACATGGCAAGATTGCAAATAATAACAGTTTCAGACTTTGCAGAAATAACATCACGTTGCAATGTTTAGAGCTATCAAACGACATGCTAAAGGAACCTATCATGGCAAACAAAGGAAAGTCATGAACCTACTAATTGCATAGAACTGACCATGAGCCAAAAAGGATCAGAAGATATGATGGCACCCATGTAAACATGGCAAAAGATATGACAGATTCAAACATGGCAGGAACAACGATAAGTAGGCATGTTGGTGAGCTTGTACCACTCACCACAGAGAATTACATGGCATAGCAAGGTAACCAACAGTAAGATGACATGTTTACGAAGCTAAGCATGGAAAGAACAAGTTCATAGGATGCACGGATCACTAGCAAAACACATGGCAAAACTGAACTTAATGTTAACAGGCTGACAGCAACATTATTTCGCAACTTGAGAGCAAGATTACAACAAGCTACAGCAGGCTATAAATGCAACCAGGGGCATGGATAAATAGAGCATGACATGTATGACAAAATATTCTTAGTGAACATCTCCATATTATGCATAGAATGACTTGTAGAAGCAGGTTTACATAGCATCATAATGTAACATATTCATCCTAGCAAAACAGTAACAGGAAGTACCCTACTTAACAAGCTCTATGCACTCAGTACAAAACTCACAAAAATACATGGATTGCACCTATATAAATATGGCATGATGTAGTTCAAAACACATGTAGACATCAAGCTCATAGGATGCACACATCAAATGCAACAAAAATAACAAATCATCAAGTTATAACAGTTTCAGCAGATTAACATCATATAGCACTCTTGCAACAAAGATTCAGGCATCAAGATAAACTCAAAAAAGCAGGGCACACTGGAACAAAATGTAGAGCATCTCATGACGAACATTTTGATATATAGCACGCATAAAACGGAGCAGTATGCATGGAGATATGGCATGTCAAACAGGGCAAGAAAATATCACAGATCTGAGGACTTAGCAGATTTTAGCAGAAAAAAACAGGTGGGCGTCCGGTAGCTATATCGCGCACGGGTGGGGAAAAGAGGGGTTTGCTCACCCTGGGCTCGGCCCGGTCGAAGAAGAGGCCCAAAGGGCGCGGGGAGCTGGGCCGTGGGGGGCGCTGGGGCCCACGAGGCGCACGGGAGGAGCAGCTCCTCTGCTCGCTCCTGAGCACGTTCATGGTGGCGGCGGCGGCCGGCTTGACGACGCCGGCGCTGGAGCGATGTGGGGATGGGAGGATGAAGGGGATCGGCGGATCCGGCCCCTGGCCACCGGATCTGGCCGGTTTCTGGCGCGGGGAAGCGCCCGGGGTCGCGGAGCTTGAGGCCGACAGCGACCTCAGCCATGGCGACGCTGCAGCAGGGAGAGGGAGGTTAGGGGAGGAACGAGAGGAGAGGAAGGGAGAGCGGGGCGGGGCGGCGCTGGCATGGGCGGAGAGCTCGCCGGCGGCGGGGCTCCGGTCGCCGGATGGAACACGGCGGCGGCGAGGGAGATCGGGCCCTAACCGATCCAGGCAGGGGCTCGGGGCGAGCGGGAACCGGCGGCGAGCGACCGAGCCAGGCTCGGCCCACGGCGGGCTCGCGATGGGCCTGGCAGGCTGCGCGGCGGTGGGGAAGGGCGCTGGTGAGGTGGCGGGATGCGGTTGGCTGCGGCGGCGGAGGAGGTGACGTGTCAGCGCGTGATTCGCCGGGGTGAGGTGGAGGCTGGACGTGTCCGACCAGAGTTGGACGTGTCCAGCGGCACGAGGGGAGCGGGGCTAGGGTTTCATCTGCGTTTTGAACGGGGAGGGACACACATATATACAGGTAGAGGGAGCTAGGAGACTCCAAATGAGGAGCGGTTTTTGCCCACACGATCGTGATCGAACGACCGAGAGCATGAAGGGGGTTAGGATGGGTTATTGGGACACTTTGGAGGGGTGTTGGGCTGCACACAAAAGAGGCTTTTACGGTTACCTAGTTAATCGTTGGAGCATCAAACACCTCCAAATGGCACGAAACTTGACAGACGGTCTACTGGTGATTTACCAAGGCTACTTGGCAAACCTCGGTCCATTCCGAGAATGTTTAACACCCACTCACGAAAATAGACAAGAAGGGGACCCCGGGTGACATAGGAGTGCCGGATTGCAAAACGGACAACGGGGAAAATGCTCGGATGCATGAAACGAACACGTATGCAAAATGAAATGCACATAATGACATGACAAAGTGCAGCATGCAAGCAAATGACATGACAATGACGGCGAATAACTGAAGGACACCTGGCGCATCGAATCTGGGGCGTTACAAGTCTTCCCCTCATTGATCTCCTTGATGATTACACCATAGGTTCCGCAAAATCACTGCTCAATATCTTTCACCACCACTAAGCAATCAGAAGAAACCAGAATGCTTCTAAGGTTATGACTCAATAAACTGACGCATAGATAATAGGATTTGGAAGATGTTTTAAGAAAAAAAAAGGAAAAAAACACACCGTATGACCAAAATGCACATACAACATACAACGAAAATCCTTTCGCAAAAAAAAACATACAATGAAAATGCACATGCGACTAAGGGACCTCCTATTCCATGCAGTGCGTGATGCAAAGATGCGGAACATGCACCTCCTCCTCCCCCGCACACCCTTTTGGGCTGGCCCATGTTTGGGCGGAACTTTCGTTCTTTTTTGCTTTTTTTTCTTTCTAAATTTCTTTCTTCAAAATAACTCATGATTTCAACAATATCCAAATTTGAAAAAAATGTGAATTTTAAAAAAAAAGTAATCATAAAATGTTTGTTAATTAAAAAAATCATGATTTTCAAAAATATTCAGGAAATTATACTAGGTCCACGGATTCAAAAAATAATCGCATATTTGAAAAATATTCATGATTTTGAAAAAGATGTTTGTGATAAGAAAAAAAATCATGATTTTGAAAAAAATTGCATACTCAAAAATGTTTGTGAATTTGAAAAAATATTCATGAAATATTAAAAAAAAATCATAAAATTAAAAATTGTTCCAAAATTTCAAAAAAAAAGGTTCATTGCCTAAAAATGTTTGTTGATTCAAGAAAAGTTCCTAAATTCGAGAAATGCTCATGCATTTCCAAAAAGGCTCATGAATTTAGAAAATTGTTCCCAAAGTTTTGTAAAATGTTCACGAGTTTAAAAAAAGTTCAGAATGCTAAAAGATGTTTGCAAATTTGTAAAAATCATTTGAAAATTCAAAAAAAGTTCTTGAAATTGTGATTAAATGTTTGCAAATTGAGAAATGTTCATGATTTTGAAAAATATCCGCTAATTTAAATTTGTCATGGTTTCAAAAATATTCTTGATTTCGAAATAGTTCATGATTTTGCAATATGTTTTAAAAATAAAAATATAATTTTAGAAAAAATAGAAAGCATAAAAGAGAAATACAAAAAATAAGATAGGAAAAACATAGAATAAGGAAAGGAAAACAAAAGGCCAATTCATGGAAGGTCCTAGAACCTTCCAAAACTGATGGAGAAGAAACCAAGAATGAACCAGTCGCAGGCTACAGGTGGGAGTGGGACTAAGTGATTAGCCATCCCATCCCACTTAAACTATTCTAATGCAATCCCACTGGACAAGAAGAAAATTAGGTGAGCTAGCCTTATTAACGCATTGGAATCCCATTTAATCCGGTTGCCAATGGCAGTGATCAGCAACAGCTTCTCAGCGCCAATGGCAGCCTCGATGTCACCCGCTGCAGTGTTGGCGATGATAGTGTAGGCCTGCCCGGTCTCATCGGCGGCCACGGTGGCGATGACCAGGATGTGGTCGGACGTGGTGATCGGGTGGAGCACGGAGGGTTGCGACGTCGGGGGAGGGGCGCGCGGTGAGGAGGCCTGTGTCCTTGCCGCAGAGGTCGACGACGGTGGCGCCGGCAAAGCGGATGAGGGAGACGAGCTGCTTGTCGATGTTGACCTTGCCGACCAGCACCATCTCGACGACCTCCATGGTGAGATCATTGGTGACGCGAAAGCCGTTGCGGAACTGCGGCTCGACGCCGACGCACTGCAGCCAGGAGTTGATCTCCGGATCGGACTGTCGTTGTGCACGAGCACGGGGCGCAGGCTGACGGAGGACGGGATGACCAGGTCACGGATCACCGACGCCTGCAGCTCTGGTGACTTCATGGCCGCGCCACTGTACTTCATCGCCACTGTCTTGCCATTGAACCGCTGGATGAAGGGGAGCGCCTCCTACAGGTCGTCCACGCGTGCCATGGAGGAGGTCAGGACGCCTTGTATCCGTTGTTCTGAATACAATGTCTTGCGTTTGCATTTTTTTCAGTGGGATCCCACTTTCAGCCGCTTAATCCATGTGGGCTACCCAATATTTTCCATCAATTTGTAATGGGATCAGGTGGATCGAGGTGGGATGCCCACGGGCAGCCTCACCTACAACCTGAGACCAGGTCAGAGCGTGTTTGGTATCCTCGGTTGCACCTGGCTCGCACCCGAGATGCAAAAACTAGCCTGTTTGTTTCCCACGCATATTAGAAGGCAGCAGGTCACAAGCGCACGTAACATGTGTGGATTTGAGCAATTGCCGAGCTTAGTAAAGATTGATTCTATCTGCAACTCAAGATGGGAACGGGCCGACCTGGACCTGGCCTTGGACCCGGCCCGGTGGCCCCAGGGTCAATATGTCAGGCCATCGGCTGGCCCATTTTATCAAAATTTTGTGGCCTCGCTGACCCATTGGGTACACAAGTTTGGTATCCTTGTGTACTACTCATCTCATCCCCACAGGAAATAGATGTGCTGATGTACACGTCATTAGCTGCCTTATTACGGGAAATAATTAGGCACAACGCACTCGCCCAGGCAGCCAGGCTATGTGCCTATACGTATGCATGTACGCAGCACGCTGTTCGTGCTTCACTGGTTTAGATGATGTAGCACGAGGACACGAAATGGCCTCACTGACCCATTCACGCTATATGTATGTATATGCATGTGCGCTGTTCATGAGTCATTGGTTCAGATGGGTCGACCCGTCTGACCCATCGGGTCGCACGATGCCGGCTCCACTGACCCATATATGATTCAAGGCCAACCCATCTGACCAATTGGCCTCGATTTTTTGGGCCGGGTCAGTGACCCGGCGGGCCGACCCGGCCCATTCCCATCTTGATCTGCAACTACGTACGCTTAACAAGAGGTGATCAAATCCAGCTCAAATACAACCTACCAAACAACATCTCTTATAGGACCGATGTCTTCTCCCTAAACTCTGCGTCTTCCGTCGGCGACGAACCCTAGCTAGCTACTAAAAAAAGGATCTATTACATACAAAAGGCATCCCCCGTACACTCTGAGATGCATTATGCCAAACAATATCTCTGCTTAGCCTGTCCAAAAACACACAGGTAACCAAACACACATTTTAGCGCATCTTTGCATCTGCTCAGTCAGGCCACACTCATCCAGTATCCCGCATCCGATGCAGGCTAGAGCCACCCAAGCAACCAAACACGCCCACAGAGGACCGGGCACGTGACGGGGTACGCGCTAGGTCGCGCGACCTACGCGCCAAACAGGACCGGGCGTACGACTGATGAGAAGACCTGGGCTGAATGTTAAAAAACAAAAACGTGTGGTTAAGTGGCGCAGGCCCACACCTGAGGAAGTAGGCCCAGTCCACCCTGGATTCCGTCCGCGGGGCGGCCCACGTGCGTATGACTTCCGTACCCAACTGCTCCGCCTGCCAGCCCGATCGCTCTCACACTAGTCTATACACAGGTCCAACTCACTGAGTCGCCGCTCCGACCAGAGCCCAGCCGCCGGCCACCGCCTCCTCCTCCCCCCAACAGAATGGCGGCCCCGAGCCTCCACCTCCTCCTCCCGCGCCACCCGCAGGCCCTGCCGCCGCCGCCGCCGCGGGCCTCGCCGTCCATGCTAGCCCTACCCCGCTTCCCCCTCCCCGCGCGGCGCCGGGGCCGGGCCGTCGCGGCGCTCGGGTGGGGAGGGGGCGGAGGGATCGAGGACGTCGGCCAGCTATTCAGCCGCGTCGAGGCGTTCCTCTACACCGTCGCCGACGCCGCGGTGGCGGCCGCCCCGGCGGCCGAGGGCGGGGCCAAGGAGGCCGCGGCCGCCGGGGACTGGTTCGCCGGGATCACCGGCTCCATGGAGACCGTGCTCAAGGTGCGCCCCGCCCCCTCCCCTCCCCCGCTCGCCGTTGCGTGCCGTGTGAGTGTGTGACGCCCATTCCTTCCGCTCCGAGGACACTGCCATTTCCGCGCCCGTGGCGTGTCATGCCCTGCTTGCTGTACTTCCTTTCCGCGCTGGAAATTCCGCGCCCCTGTTTTTCGGGAAACAGTGGAATCTAGTCGCCTAGCTAGATTCCTGAGCTGGACAATTTCAGCCAGTCCAGGGGCCGTAGGGTTGGTGTTGGTACAGGGAGCGCTGAAATTTCTCAGCATGCTCAAATGTAGCGTGCGATACTGTGGTGTGGTGTACAAGTACAGCCCTTCTGCGCTGAAAAATCCGCGCCACTGTTTTTCGGGAAACAGGGTAATCTAATTGCCTAGATTGTTGAGTCCCCCGAAAGCGATTCGCCGAACAATTCCGATTCAGGGGCCGTTGGGTTGCTGTTACAAGGGAGCGCTGAAATTTCTCAGCATGCTCAATTGTAGCTGATTAACTAGCGCGAAGTATAGACGGGGGGATAAGATTCAGCATGCCCAGCCGGTATATGCTTTATTAGTACACCATACTGCTGAAAGGAAATTGTTGAAATATGCTTAAAGCCTGGTAGGATCTTGCAAGGGCTGGTTTCCATTTTCTGGTAACTGCTGCAACAGCCTCATTGACTTTTCAGAAGAAGAAATGGCTATCCTGGCATCTGTGCCCAAAGTACGTTTGTTGAGACGGAATTATCATGGGCACTGCTGCTTAGGAAGACAACGGCGATGAATGGTGTTCATTTAAAGAGCGATGCTGTTCGTTAAATACTTAATACTAGTATAGTTTCTGCAGCTTGGCCTATGTTTTGTTCTTTGGGGAAATGGACTACTTGCTGTCAAGAATAATGTGTAATTTTGCATGTTTCCGATTTTGGGTACACGAACATGCCCTGATTTCTTCTATTGTAATTTCCAATGCACACAGATGATGGTAGGTTTAGAAACGAATGAGGCCTAGCTTTTCACTAGGCTCGGAGAGGGGATGAAGAGAGAATCACTGTTTATCTGTTTATCTCTGCTTTCCTCTATTTTTGAGTATGTGATCATACGAATGAACATTACTGTTAAAAACCTCTTGGTATAAGTGTATGCATTCACATTTGTGTACAGTATAACCCCCCCCCCCCCCCCCCCCTCTTTATGTGTTTATATCATGCCCGAAATCTCAAGTATATTATGTGATATGTATCTTTTTCCCATTGGCAGGTTCTGAAAGATGGTCTTTCGACTCTTCATGTTCCTTATCCATATGGTTTCGCGATCATCCTCCTGACGGTTCTGATTAAGGGGGCCACTTTTCCTCTTACAAAGAAGCAGGTAAATCTCTCTCCCGTGTTGCTACGGCCAGAACGTAATGGGATATTTCGAATTTAGATTGCAGTAAATGTTATTCAAATAAAGGTGGTGATGTATGCTCACTATTTCGTCGTGAAATGATTAAAAATGATTACTGCATAGAAGTGTGAAACTGTGCATTGTGGGAGTTCTTTCTAAGAGGCATTATGAATTTGTGATATCTCTGCAATTCCACTCAGCATTTATTGAGAAACGATACCATTTACCATGACTGAACTTTGGAAACATTGTGATCCACAGCTTAACAAGAAAATCTTGATATTCATGAATACACGATGCATATCCAGCATTTTGAGAGCGTTTTATCTTATCTATCTACTGGTTGTACCTTCAAGCATATCCTAGTAGATGGTGACATGGTGGTTCCTTGCAGGTCCTTCCCAGCTGAACCAGTAATTAATACATCAATTGATTGATTGTACCAGTAGTCCAGTACTACCTGGCAACAACTTTATTGTGGGGTCTGTTTTACAAGAACAATGTGAATCACGTGTGTTTCAGCTGGCCCTGGGAGGAACTTCTGGCCGTAAACAATTGATGACATTAAAGTCTTCTGAGTTTAATTTTGCATTCAAGCATTACCTACTACTAGTGATAAATGAGGATGTATCACACCCTGTCACAGTCCTGCATGGTCCAGGCTTGGCAAATATTGTTGCTTGATGCTAAAGTGCTTAAATGTTTTCTGATATTCTTGTATCCAATAGTGAAACTCGTTTTTTTTTGTTCCATCTAGGTCGAATCTGCACTTGCAATGAGGTCACTTCAACCTCAAGTGAAGGCTATTCAAGAACGACATGCTGGGGATCAGGTATTTATGTTTTACATATATAAACTTCCGCATGTGTTCCTTTATTGGAATGTTGCTCATATTCTTAAATTAGATTCTTCAATGCACACAGTGGACCGATGATATGATAACCTGTCAACCTTTTGTCATCAATTCAGTAGGGGCAAAAATAAATGCAATATGCATTAAGGTCTACATCAAGTGAAAGACATATTTTTCATATAGTTTATTTTATATTTCCTCAGAGCTGTTAAGATGTTCTGTGGGAAAGCCACATGATTGAATTAATGTAGGGTTAGCTCATTTCAAAGTACATTTTTAAATTTTAAGACATGCAGCTAATTGAAATATTATCCAAAATGTCTTTAAAAAAGGTGCTCATTCCTCCATGTGCATATATCAGATAAAATGCATGTAAACAAATGATGAACTAAAATAACTCACTTGGCACTTGGGTTATAAAGTGGAATGGATTTACATAGTACACTATAGATCATTAGCAATGTATTTGGAATGCTACTGAAATCACTATTGTCTGTAAGTTATTTATTTATCTTTCCAGGAAAGGATACAACTCGAAACTGCCCATTTATATAAGTTGTCTGGCGTTGATCCACTTGCAGGTAGTTATACACACTATGCTTAGTATTTTTCCTACCAGGGGCTCAATGTGAGCCCCTCAAAGCTCAATGCATAGTAAGACTTCAATTTAATTGGGTCTCACATTTTCTTGATCTGTTGCTAGTTTGCTACCGTTTCTATTGAGGTATTTTCTTGTTTAGTTAATGATGTGCAGTTTCCTTTGGCATTTTTTTTGCACCAGGGTGCTTGCCTACTCTTGTAACAATACCAGTCTGGATTGGTCTATACAAAGCTCTCTCCAATGTAGCTAATGAGGTTGATATGATTAAATGTTCTTTTTTGTCATTCTTTCTGCTGAACACTAAACATCGATATTACCTAATGCGTCTACATTAAAAAGGGACTTCTTACAGAAGGCTTTTTTTGGATACCTTCTTTGGCCAGTCCAACAACAATTGCTGCTCGAGAAAGTGGCCAAGGAATATCCTGGCTTTTTCCGTTTACGGTAATCATATCGAACTCGATAACTTCATGCTATATCCTGGCTTTGAGCCTTAATTATAAGGCCAAGTAATGTCCTACTCGTACCATTATGTTTGTGCATCAGCACGGTCACACTTATTAATCACATAGCAAGCAGTTTAGCCTTCACCGTTGAGTTAGATGCAACTTTAGTGTTTAGGACCATGTTGATTCCTCTCCATGTTGCTAAATTATTTCATTTCAACATTGTTGTGTTGCATAAAAAATGCCTTCTCCTTGTTCACATTTTTCTTGTCAGAAAAAATGGTGATCTTGCTTAGATATAACTTTCCCCACTGTACCTAGCTGTCCAAAAAAGACAGATACGTGTACACGCATGTTGTGTTCACTTGTTGGCTCCTTTGTAAGCACCACAGCAACTGTGTTGTCAACATAGTTGCATTGTCCATGAACATTGATGGAAGGTCCTCTGTGATGATAAGTTGCATCACCTTTGGTAGACATTTCGGGTGTGTTTGGTAGGGTGTACGAAGAGTGCATGAGAGCAAAAGTTCCCTTCTCGACCCACTTTTGGGTGTTTGGTAGAGTGTATGAAGGGTGCTTGAGTCCACACTAGCTTAACACAAATACACTAGGAGCATGCATGAGAAGAGCATGCATGAAGAGGGGTGCTGAGATGAGCATGCACGGAAAGGGAACAACTATGCTGAGATGAGAATGCAACCAAACACACCCTTCTTACTTTTTTACATTAGAAGATTATGGTTGCCTGTGTGGTGGACAATCTGTAGGCACTTCAAAATCATGGTTTTAAAAGCAGGCACATCTAGTACAATTCTGCTCCCAGAAATTTCTATGGTTACCTGGAAGTTTATGGAGTTTTCTCCTTATTTCTTTGACACTGATATAATTGATGATGTTGTAGGACGGACATCCACCACTTGGTTGGTCGGACACTATGGCATACCTTGTTCTACCAATTCTTCTGGTTATTTCGCAATATGTATCTGCTCAGATAATGCAATCATCACAGGTTTGTGTTGCCAAGTGCTGATCCTATCTACTGTATTGTATTATACTCTTTAGGGCATTATTTTTGGTCCTCGGTACTAGTATGGAAATTTTCTTATCAGCTGGATTGTTTCTATATGGATTATGGAACTCAAAATGAATACATGCAATACAATGCTGCTGATTGGCTTCATTGTTTCTAGTTGAATAAGTCATGAATCATGATTATTCAAATATCCACAGAAGACTGTCTTTCCTCTAAGTAACCTGTAAAGACATGTAAAGCAGTATAGTTGCAGCTTTTCTGAACTCTGTTAATTGTTTACTCTTTAGAGGAAAACGTTTGGGGCACTGAGAAAGAAACACACAAAGATCAAGGACATGCACCTCCTTTGCTGTATGATGCCAATGTAACTGGTAACCCATGAGGTTTGTCTTTACTTGAGCTTACTGTTGTCCATGTCATTGCAGAGCAATGATCCTAGCCAGCAAGGTGCACAAGCTGCAGTGAAGTTCCTGCCTTTGCTAATTGGTTATTTTGCTCTTTCCGTTCCTTCTGGATTGAGTCTATATTGGTGAGTACTGTAGAAATTCCAACTGTTTGTTATACAAAAAACATGTTCAATTGTTCATTGAAATAAAGGCTTTAACATAACTTACTATAAATAGAGCAGGTGCTCATATGTTCATCGGAGCATTTCCATATTTATATTTATTTATGTACCTATGCTGGTTGTGCCAGCAGCCCAGCATACTACATAATCGAGATCAAGTTGTCATGCTTTGATTTGCTTCAAACATCTTCGTTTTGTCTTATAGCACGATTGTTTCATTCCTTTTAGTTTCAGGTTGACATACGTGAACATTCCATCAGACCTATCCAGATTTCTGTGTCATTTTGTGGCTTCAGTGGTTCTTACTAGTTGTACTTTCTTGCAGGCTTACAAATAATGTCCTTAGCAGTGCACAACAAGTGTGGCTTCAAAAGCTTGGAGGTGCCAAAAATCCTGTCCAAGAATATATTGACAAGCTTGCTAGAGAGGAATCAACTAATGTTGGAAAGTATGAACCTGCTGATAAGAGTGAGGTTCTCCCAAAAGCTGGTAAACCCCAGCCCGGTCAAGTGCCAAAACCAAGCGAACCGCAGCGCGGTGGAAGGTAATGCGATATTGCTTAAGATTGCTGCTCAATGCATGTACTATCTCAGCATTAATGTCATCATGGTCTCAACCATTGGATGCAAGATCCTTACAACTCACATCAGCAATAAGTTTGGCAAGCATTTTAATTGGCATCTTGATAAATGAGAATTCAGTGACCATGTATGTAGCTGGCTAAACTCTACCTACAATTTTGTCTAGCTGGTGATTATCGGACTTAAAAGAAATACTCTCTGTTTCAAACTGGAACTGAAATAAGGGGAAACAGATGTAATTCAATTTTGGATATATTGAAGCCTTTTGTATAACAGGAAATTTAGGATCAACCTCAAGAATATATTTGAAAATTTCCAGTGTCATGCTTGGGATATAGCAATCGGTACTATTAAATCATGTGAGACTGCATATCTGTCCAGTAAATCATTCACATGAACTATGAGCACTCTACACTTCATCTTCTTCTCCTTGGGCTGTAGGTACATGTGTTAGCGTCGATATTGTCCTGTCTGCCCATGCCCAGTCAAAGTATTTGGACAGTGCATCACTTTCAGTTACACTCTTGGATTTGCTTGCTGCAGCTAGTGTAATGTGCCAACGAATAGCATCATGTTTTCATCATGTCAATTGTGCTTTTAATTATTAGGAGCTTTGAGTACTGCATTTTATCTGTTCCGTTCCACTTTAGCTCTGATATTGCTCAATTAAAAGGGACAATCATTCATGCCATTACTAAATAAGTCCAATGCATCCACCAGACTAAATAAAATATAGAATTTCGAGAGCTGATAAACCATCGAATTTTGTAACTGTAGAAGAGTACCCAAGAAGAAAACGCAGCATGACATGTGTTGCTTGAAGGATGAATGTTTTTATTTTGTTTTGTTGTTGTGCTAGCTAACTAACCCGCACAGGGTGCGAATGTTTCATATTGTGATATGTTTTTGTGCATTGCATTATGATTGGCAGGTTTAAGAAATTAATGGAAGAAGAGTCAAGGAGAAAACAACTTGTGGAACAAGCAAAGCAAACAGATGAGGCAAGCACAGACTCTTTTGCCATTGATGGGAAACAGAATTTTGACAGCTCTGCTCCAGACACCAAAGATGAGCAGGTCAGGTTATTTTGTTGATTGGCAACATAATATCATTTCTTTCAGAAAACTGAAATGTTATTTTTTGTCAATATTGAACAGGAGGAATCCCATGAAAATGAACCGATTTCAGCTAGTAGCAATGGCGGACTTAGCCATGATACACACGAAGCAACCCCAAAAAGAAACATGGAAGAGGTATATTCTTCTTGCATGGGAGCATATTTTAGTCTGTAAAAACTGGAGAATTTCACAAACAGGAATCTCTCTCTCTCTCTCTCTCTCTCTCTCTCTCTGTCTCTGCACTCAATCAATCGTAGGTCGAAAGATTCTAACAAAGCCGTCCTGCTGTGCAGGGAACAATTCAGGAAGCGACCAACACCGACAGCCATTCTTCAGTAAGCAACGCTGCTTCCCCCTCCGACGATAGATTGAGAGGCCAAGATGAGGATGGTAAAGACGCAGAGTAGTGAACACGGACTGGCTGGTGAATCTAACGCATTCATCATCGTCGTATCCGCTGTGCAAAATCGCCATGCGGGCGGGTTATTTCTTACGGCGGCGGGGGGGGGGGGGGGGGGGGGGGTACCATAATACGGTGCCGCAAGATTGTTCAAGATACAAACTGTATTCTTGTCTTGTCAGAACTGGAGATGTAGAGTACGCGTAGCTTGTAGGGCTAGTTCGCTCTCGAGTACAGAACTATTGATCATCCCTCCCTCTGATGTATTTTCGGTTGGGAAATTGGGACAAATGTGTCCTGTATAAGGTTTGCTGTAATCTTTATATGGACATCAGGCATTCAGGCGCCACGTCTCTATCTAGTGGCTGCATTCACTTGAATTTGAAATAATTTGTAATACTACCTCCGAAACTTTGCATTCAGGCGCCACATCTCTATCTAGCGGCTGCATTCACTTGAATTTGAAATAGTTTGTAATACTCCCTCCGAAACTTTGAATGGAGGAGTTGGTAGCCGGTCTTTTTTCATCCGGTTTTATTTCGTCCCACCTCTCACCACCTCTCCCGCTGGTTTTTCTCCCTCCCATTAAAAAATCAAATCGCATTAAGGGGGATCTTGTTTTGTGCGTGCTTTGGTAGCTACTGATTCAATTCAATTACATAAATAACAGGTAATTAAAAATCCAGAAATTGCATCATATATGTGAGATCACCGTCCTAAAAGATAGACATAAGATTTTTCTTGATAACCTTCCAAAACAAAATTAGATATTCCCGCATAACAAATCACTATTCCGGGGTTATGCCATTTATTATTATCTCTAATATTAATTGACAATCACAAGTTTCCTAATAGAATCTCTACTTCTAGTAGAGTAGTTGGTAGCCTGGTATGGTGTTTTTCATCCAGTTTTATTTCGTCCCACCTCTCACCACCCCTTCCACTGGTTTTTCTCCCTTGTAGGATCGACAATAGGTCTAGAGGTGGGATGGTTAGACTACTTAACCAAATAAAAATTTAGCATTTTTCCAATTTTAAGTCTTGACAGATTTTAGCAACTTAGCACAAGTCAAGCAATCAACCTACACATGCTATTCTAAGAGTGTAGCAGCGAAAAGTAAAACATTGCATATGAAGGTAAATGGAAGGGTTTGGAGAAGGCAAACGCAATGTAGACACGGAGATTTTTGGCGTGGTTCTGATAGGTGGTGCTATCGTACATCCACGTTGATGGAGACTTCAACCCACAAAGGGTAACGGTTGCGCGAGTCCACGGAGGGCTCCACCCATGAAGGATCCACGAAGAAGCAACCTTGTCTATCCCATCATGGCCATCGTCCATGAAGGACTTACTCTTGAACAGTTTGATGGTAACTTGGAGTTTGTGGCTAACACCAATGCACAAAGCAATAATCAGCGTCGTAAGGGAAGGCCGCCTCCTCGAACCGGTGGATCAGGTCCTACTCTTGAACAGTTGCTGAATGAGCCCCGTCCAAAGCATGGCTCGCAGGAGAAACCAGCTACTCATCTTTGGAAAGATTGTTCAATTATGAGGGCTTTCAAAAATTCTAACTCGTTTCATAGCAACCAGGGGCCGGTCGGCGGCTCAGGTTCCGGTGGCGGCAGTTCTCTCATGGACTGGGGTATGGAGGTGGCGGTTCTAATTCCGGCTTCCAGGGCCACCAAAGTAGTCAAGGCAGTTATAATCAAGGTAATCAAGGCGGTTATAATCAAGGTAATCAGGGTGGTTACAATCAACAATCCGGCCAGGGGGGTCAGCAGCAGCAGCAGTCTGGATATCAAAGTCATCCAAAGCAGTTGAATAGTGGGTAGTATCATGTTTTCACCACAAGTTTGTGCAAGTGGGACCAGAAGGTTCACAAGAGGGCTATGAACGCCGTTGAGCCGGCAGTTCCCCAATACTTGCAATGGTCTGAGCAACCCATTATGTGGAGTCGAGAGGATCACCCGCCCCGGGTTGATAACCTGGGTCACTTGGCTTTGGTGGTGGCGCCTCAAGTTGGTGGATATAAATTCACCAAGGTACTCATGGATGGAGGTAGTAGCATTAATATCCTTTATTATGATACTTTCCGTCGCATGGGGTTAACTGATGAAAATCTTAAAACATCCAATACTGTCTTCCATGGAGTGGTGCCTGGTAAGTCGGCGTACCCAGTTGGCAAGATTGAATTGGAAGTGGCCTTTAGAGATGAGCATGATTCCAAGGCTGAGAAGTTAACCTTTGAAGTGGTCAAGATCAGAAGCCCGTACCACGCTCTGTTTGGACGGCCGTCTTATGCCAAGTTCATGGCACAACCGTGTTATGTTTATTTACATCTCAAGATGCCGGGTTACAAGGGGACCATCACAGTGTTGGGGAACATAGCAGAAATTCAAAATTTTCTACGCATCACCAAGATCAATCTATGGAGATTCTAGCAACAAGAGAGAGAGAGAGAGAGAGAGAGAGAGAGAGGGAGTGCATCTTCATACCCTTGAAGATCACTAAGCGGAAGCGTTACAAGAACGCGGTTGATGGAGTCATACTCGCGGCGATTCAAATCGCGGAAGATCCGATCTAGCACCGAACGGACGGCGCCTCCGCGTTCAACACACGTACAGCCCGGGGACGTCTCCTCCTTCTTGATCCATCAAGGGGAGAGGAGAAGTTGAGGGAGAACTCCGACATCACGATGGCGTGGTGGTGATGGAGCTCGTGGTTCTCCGGCAGGGCTTCGCCAAGCACTACGGAGGAGGAAGAGGTGTTGGAGGAGGGAGAGGGCTGCGCCAGGGGAAGGGTGCGGCTGCCCTCTCTCTCCCTCACTATATATAGGGGGAAGGAAGGAGGGGGGGGCGCCCTAGGGTTCCCTAGGGGAGGGGCGGCGGCCACAGGGGAAACCCTAGATGGGTTTGGGCGCCCCCACCCCCTAGGAAACTTGCCCCCCAAGCCGGGAGGGGCAGTTGCCCTAGGGGTGGCGCCCCCAGCCCCCACCTCTCCTGGTTACGTGAGATGGGGTGGGAGGGGCGCTCAGCCCCTTAGTGGGCTGATGTGCCCCCTCCCCTTGGCCCATAAGGCCCCCCAACGCTTGTCGGGGCCTCCGAAACCCCTTTCGGACATGCTGGTCATCACCTGGTACCCCCGGAACAATTCCGGACTGCAATACCCTTCGTCCAATATACCGATCTTCACCTCCGGACCATTCCGGAGCTCCTCGTCATGTCCGGGATCTCATCCGGGACTCCGAACAACCTTCGGTAACCACATACTATTTCCCATAACAACTCTAGCGTCACCGAACCTTAAGTGTGTAGACCCTACGGGTTCGGGAACCATGCAGACATGACCGAGACGTTCTCCGGTCAATAACCAACAGCGGGATCTGGATACCCATGTTGGCTCCCACATGTTCCACGATGATCTCATCGGATGAACCACGATGTCAAGGATTCAAGCAATCCTGTATGCAATTCCCTTTGTCAATCGGTATGTTACTTGCCCGAGATTCGATCGTCGGTATCCCAATACCTCGTTCAATCTCGTTACCGGCAAGTCACTTTACTCGTTCCGTAATGCATGATCCCGTGACTAACTACTTAGTCACATTGAGCTCATTATGATGATGCATTATCAAGTGGGCCCAGAGATACCTCTCCGTCATACGGAGTGACAAATCCCAGTCTCGATTCGTGCCAACCCAACAGACACCTTCGGAGATACCTGTAATGCACCTTTATAGCCACCCAGTTACGTTGTGACGTTTGGTACACCCAAAGCACGCCTACGGTATCCGGGAGTTACACAAACTCATGGTCTAAGAAACTGATACTTGACATTAGAAAAACTTTAGCAAACGAACTACACGATCTTGTGCTATGCTTAGGATTGGGTCTTGTCCATCACATCATTCTCCTAATGATGTGATCCCGTTATCAATGACATCCAATGTCCATGGTCAGGAAACCATAACCATCTATTGATCAACGAGCTAGTCAACTAGAGGCTCACTAGGGACATGTTGTGGTCTATGTATTCACACATGTATTACGGTTTCCAGTTAATACAATTATAGCATGAACAATAGACAATTATCGTGAACAAGGAAATATAATAATAACCATTTTATTATTGCCTCTAGGGCATATTTCCAACAGTCTCCCACTTGCACTAGAGTCAATAATCTAGTTCACATCACTATGTGATTGTAATGAATTCAACACCCATGGGGTTTGATCATACCTCGCTTGTGAGAGAGGTTATTAGTCAACGGGTCTGAACTCTTCAGATCCGTGTGTGCTTTACAAATCTCTATGTCATCTTGTAGATGCAGCTACCACGCTCTATTTGGAGCTATTCCTAATAACTGTTCTACTATACGAATCCGCTTTACTACTCAGAATAATCCGGATTAGTGTCAAAGTTTGCATCGGCGTAACCCTTTACGACGAACTCTTTTACCACCTCCATAATCGAGAAAATTCCTTAGTCCACTAGTTACTAAGGATAACTTTGACCGATGTCCTGTGATCCATTCCTGGATCACTCTTGTACCCCTTGACTGACTCATGGCAAGGCACACTTCAGGTGCGCTACACATCATAGCATACTGTAGAGCCTACGTCTAAAGCATAGGGGATGACCTTCGTCCTTTCTCTCTTTTCTGCCGTGGTCAGGTCTTGAGTCTTACTCAATACTCATACCTTATAACACAACCAAGAACTCCTTCTTTGCCGATCTATTTTGAACTCCTTCAAAATCTTGTCACGGTATGTATTTATTTGAAAGTACTATTAAGCGTTTTTGATCTATCCTTATAGATCTTGATGCTCAATGTTTAAGTAGCTTAATCTAGGTTTTCCATTGAAAAAAACTTTTCAAATAACCCTATATGCTGTCCAGAAATTCTACATCATTTCTGATCAACAATATGTTAATAACATATACTCATCAGAAATTCTATAGTGCTCCCACTCACTTCTTTGGAAATACAAGTTTCTCATAAACTTTGTATAAACCCAAAATCTTTGATTATCTCATCAAAGCGTATATTCCAACTCCGAGATGCTTACTCCAGTCCTTAGAAGGATTGCTGGAGCTTTGCATACTTGTTAGCATCTTTTAGGATTGACAAAACCTTTTGGTTGTATCACATACAACCTTTCCTCAAGAATAACGTCGAGGAAACGATGTTTTGACATTCTATCTGCAAGATTTCATAAATCATGCAGTAATTGCTAATATAATTCCAACAGACTCTTAGCATCGCTACGAGTGAGAAAGTCTCATCGTAGTCAACTCCTTGAACTTGTCGGAGAATCTCTCAGCGACAAGTCGAGCTTTCTTAATGGTGACACTTACCATCATTGTCCATCTTCCTTTTGAAATCCATCTGTACCCAACAACCTTACGACTATCAAGTAGTTCTTCTAAAGTCTACACTTTGTTTTCATACATGGATCCTCTCTCGGATTTTATGGCCTCTAGCCATTTGTCAGAATTCGGGCCCACCATCGCTTCTCCATAGCTCGTAGGTTCATTGTTGTCTATCAACATGACCTCCAAGACAGGATTACCGTACCACTCTGAAGCAGTACGCGTCCTTGTCGTCCTACGAGGTTTGGTAGTGACTTGATCCAAAGTTCCATGATCACTATCATCAGCTTCCACTTCAATTGGTGTAGGGGCCACAGGAACAACTTCCTATGCCCTGCTACACACTAGTTGTAGTGACGGTTCATTAACCATATCAAGTCTCCACCATCCTCCCACTCAATTCTTTCGAGAGAAACTTTTCCTCGAGAAAGGACCCGTTTCTAGAAACAATCACTTTTTCTTCCGGATCTGAAATAGGAGGTATACCCAACTGTTTTGGGTGTCCTATGAAGATGTATTTATCCGCTTTGGGTTCGAGCTTATCAGGATGAAACTTTTTCACGTAAGCGTCGCAGCCCCAAACTTTCAAGAAACGACAGCTTAGGTTTCTCTAAACCATAGTTCATACGGTGTCATCTCAACGGAATTATGTGGTGCCCTATTTAAAGTGAATGCAGTTGTCTCTAATGCCTAACCCATGAACAATAGTAGTAATTCGATAAGAGACATCATGGTATGCCCCATATCCAATAGGGTGCATCTATGATGTTCGGTCACACCATCAGACTATGGTGTTCCAGGCGGTGTTAGTTGTGAAACAATTTCCACAATGTCTTAATTGTGTGCCAAACTCGTAACTCAGATATTCATCTCTATGATCATATCATAGATATTTTATCCTCTTGTCACGAAGATCTTCAACTTCACTCTGAAATTACTTGAACCTTTCAATAATTCGGACTTGTGTTTCATCAAGTAAATATACTCAACATCTACTCAAATCATCTGTGAAGTAAGAGCATAACGATATTCACTGCGTGCCTCAACATTGATTGGATTGCACACATCAAAATGTATTACTTCCAACAAGTTGCTCTCTTGTTCCATCTTACTGAAAAATGAGGCTTTTCAGTCATCTTGCCCATGTGGTATGATTTGCATATCTCAAGTGATTCAAAATCAAGTGAGTCCAAACGATCCATCTGCATGGAGTTTCTTCATGCGTACATACCAATAGACATGGTTCGCATGTCTCAAACTTTTCAAAAACGAGTGAGTCCAAAGATCCATCAACATGGAGCTTCTTCATGCGTTTTATACCAGTATGACTCAAAAGGCAGTGCCACAAGTATGTGGTACTATCATTACTATCTTATATCTTTTGGCATGAACATGTGTATCACTACGATCGAGATTCAATAAACCATTCATTTTAGGTGCAAGACCATTGAAGGTATTATTCAAATAAACAGAGTAACCATTATTCTCCTTAAATGAATAACCGCATTGCGATAGACATAATCCAATCATGTCTATGCTCAACGCAAACACCAAATAACAATTATTTAGGTTTAACACCGATCCCGATGGTAGAGGGAGCGTGCGATGTTTGATCACATCAACCTTGGAAATACTTTCAACACATATCGTCACCTCGCCTTTAGCTAGTCTCCGTTTATTCCGTAGCCATTTATTTCGAGTTACTAACACTTAGCAACCAAACCGGTATCTATTACCATGGTGCTACTAGGAGTACTAGTAGAATACACATTAATATAATGTATATCCAATATACTTCTGTCGACCTTGCCAGCCTTCTCATCTACCAAGTATCTAGGGTAGTTCTGCTTCAGTGACTGTTCCCCTCATTACAGAAGCACTTAGTCTCGGGTTTGGGTTCAACCTTGGGTTTCTTCACTAGAGCAGCAACTGATTTGCCATTTCATGAAGTATCCCTTCTTGCCCTTGCCCTTCTTGAAACTATTGGTTTCACTAACCATCAACAATTGATGCTCCTTGTTGATTTCTACTTTCGCGGTGTCAAACATCACGAATTGCTCAAGGATCATCATGTCTATCCCTGATATGTTATAGTTTATCACGAAGCTCTAATAGCTTGGTGGCAGTGACCATGGAGAACCATCACTATCTCATCTGGAAGATTAACTCCCACTCAATTCAAGTGATTGTAGTACTCAGACAATCTGAGCACATGCTCAACAATTGAGCTTTTCTCCCTTAGTTTGCAGGCTAAGAAACTCGTCGGAGGTCTCATACCTTCTGACGTGGGCACGAGCCTGAAATCCCAATTTCAGCCCTTGAAACATCTCATATGTTCCGCGACGTTTCAAAAACCGTCTTCAGCGCCTCAATTCTAAACCGTTTAACATTACTAAACTATCATGTAGTCATCAAAACGTGTATGTCAGATGTTCGCAACATCCACAGACGACGTTCGAGGTTCAGCACACCGAGCGGTGCATTAAGGACATAAGCCTTCTGCGCAGCAATGAGGACAATCCTCAGTTTACGGATCCAGTCCGCATAATTGCTACTATCAACTTTCAACTAAATTTTCTCTAGGAACATATCTAAAACAGTAGAACAAAAGCGCAAGCTATGACATAATTTGCAAAGTCCTTCTGACTATGTTCATGATAACTAAGTTCATCTAATGAACTCCCACTCAGATAGACATCCCTCTAGTCATCTAAGTGATACATGATCCGAGTCAACTAGGCCATGTCCGATCATCACGTGAGACGGACTAGTCATCATCGGTGAACATCTTCATGTTGATCGCGTCTACTATACGACTCATGTTCGACCTTTCGGTCTCTTGTGTTCCGAGGACATGTCTGTACATGCTAGGCTCGTCAAGTCAACCTAAGTGTTTCGCGTGTGTAAATCTGGCTTACACCCGTTGTATGTGAACGTTAGAATCTATCACACCCGATCATCACGTGGTGCTTCGAAACAACGAACCTTCGCAACGGTGCACAGTTAGGGGGAATACTTTCTTGAAACTTTAGTGAGGGATCATCTTATTTATGCTACCGTCGTTCTAAGCAAATAAGATGCATAAACATGATAAACATCACATGCAATCAAATAGTGACATGATATGGCCAATATCATTTTGCTCCTTTTGATCTCCATCTTCGGGGCTCCATGATCATCATCACCGGCTTGACACCATGATCTCCAACATCATGATCTCCATCATCGTGTCTCCATGAAGTTGTCTCGCCAACTTATTACTTCTACTACTATGGTTAACAGTTTAGCAATGAAGTAAAGTAATTACATGGCGTTATTCAGTGACACGCAGGTCATACAATAAATAAAGACAACTCCTATGGCTCCTGTCGGTTGTCATACTCATCGACATGCAAGTCGCGATTCCTATTACAAGAATATGATCAATCTCATACATCACATATATTTCATTCATCACATCCTTCTTGGCCATATCACATCACATAGCATACCCTGCAAAAACAAGTTAGACGTCCTCTAATTGTTGTTTGCATGTTTTACGTGTCTGTTATGGGTTTCTAGCAAGAACGTTTCTAACCTGTGCAAAAGCCACAACGTGATATGCAAATTGCTATTTACCCTTCATAAGGACCCTTTTCATCGAATCCAATCTGACTAAAGTGGGAGAGACTGGCACCCGCTAGACACCTTATGCAACAAGTGCATGTCAGTCGGTGGAACCTGTCTCATGTAAGTGTACGTGTATGGTCGGTCCGGGCCGCTTCATCCCACAATACCGTCGAAACAAGATAGGACTAGTAACGGTAAGCATATTGAACAAAATCAACGCCCACAACAACTTGTGTTCTACTCGTGCATAGAATCTACGCAATAGAGACCTAGCTCATGATGCCACCGTTGGGGAACATAGCAGAAATTCAAAATTTTCTACGCATCACCAAGATCAATCTATGGAGATTCTAGCAACAAGAGAGAGAGAGAGAGATGGAGTGCATCTTCATACCCTTGAAGATCGCTAAACGGAAGTGTCACAAGAACGCGGTTGATGGAGTCGTACTCACGGCGATTCAAATCGCGGAAGATCCGATCTAGCACCGAACGGACGGCGCCTCCGCGTTGAACACACGTACAGCCCGGGGACGTCTCCTCCTTCTTGATCCAGCAAGGGGAGAGGATAAGTTGAGGGAGAACTCCGACAGCATGACGGTGTGGTGGTGATGGAGCTCGTGGTTCTCCGGCAGGGCTTCACCAAGCACTACGGAGGAGGAAGAGGTGTTGGAGGAGGGAGAGGGCTGCGCCAGGGGAAGGGTGCGGCTTCCCTCTCTCTTTCTCACTATATATAGGGGGAAGGGAGGAGGGGGGTGCCCTAGGGTTCCCTAGGTGAGGGGCGGCGGCCACAGGGAAACCCTAGATGGGTTTGGGCGCCCCCACCCCCTAGGAAACTTGCCCCCAAGCCGGGAGGGGCGGCTGCCCTAGGGGTGGCGCCCCCACCTCTCCTGGTTACGTGAGATGGGGTGGGAGGGGCGCTCAGCCCCTTAGTGGGCTGATGTGCCCCCTCCCCTTGGCCCATAAGGCCCCCCAACGCTTGTCGGGGCCTCCGAAACCCCTTTCGGACACACTCGTCATCACTTGGTACCCCCGGAACAATTCCAGACTCCAATACCCTTCGTCCAATATACCGATCTTCACCTCTGGACCATTCCGGAGCTCCTCTCATGTCCGGAATCTCATCCGGGACTCTGAACAACCTTCGGTAACCACATACTATTTCCCATAACAACTCTAGCATCACCGAACCTTAAGTGTGTAGACCCTACGGGTTCGGGAACCATGCAGACATGACTGAGACGTTCTCTGGTCAATAACCAACAGCGGGATCTGGATACCCATGTTGGCTCCCACATGTTCCACGATGATCTCATCGGATGAACCACTATGTCAAGGATTCAAGCAATCCCGTATGCAATTCCCTTTGTCAATCGGTATGTTACTTGCCCGAGATTCGATCGTCGGTATCCCAATACCTTGTTCAATCTCGCCCAAGATCGTCGGTATCCCAATATCCCAATACCTCGTCGAAAAATGAGGCAGCTGACGCCTTAAGCCGTTTGGGGTCACAGCATAAGCCGGTCCCACCTAACACCTTCTTGGACGTTCTTCATAACCCTTCTGTCAAATTGCCTACAGAGGAAGATCTGGCTATTCCTGACCCGGAGGCACAATTGGTGGCGGATCTTCACGCTATCCCAGATTGGATAGTACCATATTTGGCTTATATGACCCGGTGAGAGTTACCTGAGGATGAAACTTTGGCCAGACAGATAACCCGGCGGTCTAAGTCAATGACAATTGCCAATGGTGAGTTACAACATCGCAGTGTCCCTGGGGCGTTTCAGCGTTGTGTCTCTCCTGAAGAGGGCCGTGAAATTCTTCGTGAGATTCATGAAGGAGACTGTGGTCATCATGCCGGTTCAAATTCCCTTGTGGCCAAAGCTTTTCGCCATGGATTTTATTGGCTAACGGCTCATGCTGATGCTGAGGATTTGGTCAGTAAATGTGATGGTTGTCAGAAATTTTCACAGTGAGCTCACGTGCCGGCTCAAGAATTGAGGATGATTCCAATTACTTGGCAGTTTGCAGTTTGGGGGCTTGATATGGTTGGGCCTTTTAAAAGGTCTAAGGATAAAAAGACCCACTTCTTGGTGGCAGTTGAAAAATTCACAAAGTGGGTTGAGGCAGAGCCGGTCAATAAGTGTGACGCAGCCACGGCGGTTCAATTCCTCAAAAAGGTGATTTTTTGCTTTGGTTTTCCCCATAGCATTATAACTGATAATGGCACTAATCTATCCAAGGGTGCCATGGACGAGTTCTTTTAGCGTGAGCATATTCAACTTGACGTCTCGTCAGTAGCTCACCCCCAATCCAATGGTCAAGCAGAATGAGTCAATCAAGAAATTTTGAGAGGCATCAAGCCTCGGCTTATGGATCCTCTGCAGAGGACGCCGGGTTGTTGGGTGGAGGAATTACCTTTGGTGCTATGGAGTATCAATACTACCCCCAACAGATCTACGGGTTACACGCCTTTCTTCATGGTTTACAGAGCAGAGGCGGTTCTCCCTAGTGACATCCGTCATGACTCGCCTCACGTGGCGGATTATGTTGAAGCTGATAATGAGAAGGCACGTCAGGATGCACTTGACATGTTAGATGAGAAGTGTGACCTTGAGGCAGCCCGCTCGGTGATTTATCAACAAGATCTGCGCCGTTACCACAACCACTAGGTTAAGTCTAGAACCTTTCAAGAAGGTGATTTGGTGCTCCGGCTCATCCAGGATCAAACTGATGTGCACAAGTTATCCCCACCTTGGGAAGGGCCCTTTGTGGTCAGCAAGAACTTGAACAATGGGTCATACTACCTTATCGATGTTCAGGAGCACAAGGAGTCACGTAAGTCGGAGGAGGAGACCCGCCGGCCGTGGAATATTGCTCATCTTTGGCCTTACTACACTTGAGCCGCTGGCTCTTATGATGTACATATTTTGACGATGTATATATTATGATGATTATAATGAAGCAGGGCCTCTATCGTCTCCATCTTCAATAATGAGTCTTCTTCATCATAATTCCATGACCATTGGGGGCTTGACAGTATTCGAATCATGGCTATTAACCCCTTTGGTCCGGCTTCCTGATCGTATTCGAATCATAGCCATTAAACATTTTGATCATTTGGGGGCTTGATCGTATTCGAATCATAGCTTAACCCCTTTTGGTCTGGCTTACTATTCCTATTCGAATCAGAGGCGTTACAAACTTTTGATCACTTGGGGGCTTGATCGTATTCAAATCATAGCAGTTAGTGAAGGAAATATGCCCTAGAGGCAATAATAAAGTTATTATTTATTTCCTTATTTCATGATAAATGTTTATTATTCATGCTAGAATTGTATTAACCGGAAACATAATACATGTGTGAATATATAGACAAACAGAGTGTCACTAGTATGCCTCTACTTGACTAGCTTGTTAATCAAAGATGGTTATGTTTCCTAACCATGGACAAAGAGTTGTTATTTGATTAACGGGATCACATCATTAGTTGAATGATCTGATTGACATGACCCATTCCGTTAGCTTAGCACCCGATCGCTTAGTATGTTGCTATTGCTTTCTTCATGACTTATACATGTTCCTATGACTATGAGATTATGCAACTCCCGTTTACCGGAGGAACACTTTGTGTGCTACCAAACGTCACAACGTAACTGGGTGATTATAAAGGTGCTCTACAGGTGTCTCCAAAGGTACTTGTTGGGTTGGCGTATTTCGAGATTAGGATTTGTCACTCCGAATGTCGGAGAGGTATCTCTGGGCCCTCTCGGTAATGCACATCACTTAAGCCTTGCAAGCATTGCAACTAATGAGTTAGTTGCGAGATGATGTATTACGAAACGAGTAAAGAGACTTGCCGGTAACGAGATTGAACTAGGTATTGGATACCGACGATCGAATCTCAGGCAAGTAACATACCGATGACAAAGGGAACAACGTATGTTGTTATGCGGTCTGACCGATAAAGATCTTCGTAGAATATGTAGGAACCAATATGGGCATCCAGGTCCCGCTATTGGTTATTGACCGGAGACGTGTATCGGTCATGTCTACATTGTTCTCGAACCGTAGGGTCCGCACGCTTAAGGTTTCGATGACAGTTATATTATGAGTTTATGAGTTTTGATGTACCGAAGGAGTTCGGAGTCCCGGATGAGATCGGGGACATGACGAGGAGTCTCGAAATGGTCGAGACGTAAAGATCGATATATTGGACGACTATATTCGGAGTTCGGAAAGGTTCCGAGTGATTCGGGTATTTATCGGAGTACCGGAGAGTTACGGGAATTCGCCTGGGAGAAGTATTGGGCCTTATTGGGCCATACGGGAAAGAGAGAGGGGCTGCCTAGGGCAGGCCGCGCGCCCCCCATGGCCTAGTCCGAATTGGACTAGGGGGAGGGGCCGCACCCCCTCCTTCCTTCCCTTCTCTCTTCCCCTTCCTTGTCTCCTACTCCTACTACATGGAAGGACTCCTAGTTGGACTAGGAAAGGGGGAATCCTACCCGGTGGGAGTAGGACTCCCCTAGGGCGCGCCATAGAGAGGGCCGGCCCTCCCCTCCTCCACTCCTTTATATACGGGGGCAGGGGGCACCCCATATACACACAAGTTGATCTTCGTGATCGTTCCTTAGCCGTGTGTGGTGCCCCCTCCACGATATTACACCTCGGTCATATTGTAGCGGTGCTTAGACGAAGCCCTGCGACGGTTGAACATCAAGATCGTCACCACGTCGTCGTGCTGACAGAACTCCTCCCCGAAGCTTTGCTGCATCGGAGCTCCGGGTGCGTCATCGAGCTGTACGTGTGTCAAGAACTCAGAGGTGCCGGAGTAACGGTGCTTGGATCGGTTGGACCGGGAAGACGTACGACTACTTCCTCTATGTTGCGTCAACGCTTCCGCTTCGGTCTACGAGGGTACGTAGACAACACTCTCCCCTCTCGTTGCTATGCATCACCATGATCTTGCGTGTGCGTAGGAATTTTTTTGAAATTACTACGTTCCCCAACAGTGGCATCCGAGCCTAGGTTTTATGGTTTGATGTTATATGCACGAGTAGAACACAAGTGAGTTGTGGGCGACATAAGTCATACTGCTTACCAGCATGTCATACTTTGGTTCGGCGGTATTGTTGGATGAAGCGGCCCGGACCGACATTACGCGTACGCTTACGCGAGACTGGTTCTACCGCCGTGCTTTGCACACAGGTGGCTAGCGGGTGTCAGTTTCTCCAACTTTAGTTGAACCGAGTGTGGCTACGCCCGGTCCTTGCGAAGGTTAAAACAGAACCAACTTGACGAACTATCGTTGTGGTTTTGATGCATAGGTAAGAAAGGTTCTTGCTCAGCCCGTAGCAGCCACGTAAAATTTGCAACAACAAAGTAGAGGACATCTAACTTGTTTTTGCAGGGCATGTTGTGATGTGATATGGTCAAGACGTGATAAGATATAAGTTGTTGTATGAGATGATCATGTTTTGTTGAAGTTATCGGCAACTGGCAGAAGCCCTATGGATGTCTCTTTGTTGCATAAGATGCAAGTGCCAAATAATTGCTTTACTTTATCGCTATACGATAGCAATAGTTGCAAGAGCAATAGTTGGTGAGACAACCATGTGATGACACATTGATATAGATCAAGATGATGAAGATCATGGTGTCGTGCCGGTGACGATAGAGATCATGACAGTACTTTGGAGATGGAGATCAAAGGCGCAAGATGATCATGGCCATATCATGTCACATATTTTGATTGCATATGATGTTTATCTATTATACATCTTATTCTTGCTTTGATTGACGGTAGCATTTTAAGATGATCTCTCACTAATTATCAAGAAGTGTTCTCCCTGAGTATGCACCGTTGCCAAAGTTCGTCGTGCCCAGACACCACGTGATGATCGGGTGTGATAAGCTCTACGTCCATCTACAACGGGTGCAAGCCAGTTTTGCACACGCGGAATACTCAGGTTAAACTTGACGAGCCTAGCATATGCAGATATGGCCTCGGAGCACGGAGACCGAAAGGTCGAGCGTGAATCATATAGTAGATATGATCAACATAGTGATGTTCACCATTGAAAACTACTCCATCTCACGTGATGATCGGTTATGGTTTAGTTGATTTGGATCACGTGATCACTTAGATGACTAGAGAGATGTCTGTCTAAGTGGGAGTTCTTAAGTAATATGATTAATTGAACTTAAATTTATCACGAACTTAGTCCTGGTAGTATTTTGCAAATTATGTTGTAAGATCAATAGCTTGTGTTGTTGCTTTCATATGTTTATTTTGATATGTTCCTAGAGAAAATTGTGTTGAAAAATGTTAGTAGCAATGATGCGGATTGGATCCGCGATCTGAGGTTTATCCTCATTGCTGCACAGAAGAATTATGTCCTTAATGCACCGCTAGGTGACAAACCTATTGCAGGAGCAGATGCAGACGTTATGAACGTTTGGCTAGCTCAATATGATGACTACTTGATCGTTTTGTGCAGCATGCTTTATGGCTTAGAATCGGGACTTCAAAGATGTTTTGAACATCATGGACCATATGAGATGTTCCAGGAATTGAAGTTAATATTTCAAGCAAATACCCGAGTTGAGAGATATGAAGTCTCCAACAAGTTCTATAGCTAAAAGATGGAGGAGAATCGCTCAACTAGTGAGCATGTGCTCAGATTGTCTGGATACTTCAATCGCTTGAATCAAGTGGGAGTTAATCTTCCAGATAAGATAGTGATTGACAGAATTCTCTTGTCACCATCACTAAGTTACTAGAACTTCGTGATGAACTATAGTATGCAAGGGATGACAGAAATGATTCCTGAGCTCTTCGTGATGTTGAAATCGACGAAGGTAGAAATCAAAAAGGAGCATCAAGTGTTGATGATTGACAAGACCGCTAGTTTCAAGAGAAGGGCAAAGGGAAAGAAAGGGAACTTCAAGTGGAAAGACAAGCAAGTTGTCACTCCTGCGAAGAAGCCCAAAGCTGGACCATAGCCTGAAACTGAGTGCTTACACTGCAAAGGAAATGGTCACTGGAAGCGGAAATGCCCTGAACATTTGGTGGATAAGAAGGATGGCAAAGTGAAAAAAGGTATATTTGATATACAGGTTCTTGATGTGTGCCTTACTAGTGTTTATAGTAGCCCCTGAGTATTTGATACTTGTTCGGTTGCTAAGATTAGTAACTCGAAACAGGAGTTACAGAATAAACAGAGACTAGTTGAAGGGAAGTGACGATGAGTGTTGGAAGTAGTTCCAAGATTGATATGATCATCATCGCACACTCCCTATACTTTCGGGATTAGTGTTAAACCTAAATAAATGTTATTTGGCGTTTGCGTTGAGCATGAATATGATTTGATCATGTTTATTGCAATACGGTTATTCATTTAAAGTCAGAGAATAATTGTTGTTCTGTTTACATGAATAAAACCTTCAATGGTCATACACCCAATGAAAATTGTTTGTTGGATCTCGATCGTAGTGATACACATATTCATAATATTGATGCCAAAAGATGCAAAGTTAATAATGATAGTGCAACTTATTTGTGGCACTGCCGTTTGGGTCATATCGGTGTAAAGCGCATGAAGAAACTCCATAAAGATGGATTTTCGGAATCACTTGGTTATGAATCATTTGATGCTTGCGAATCGTGCCTTTTGGGCAAGATGACTAAAACTCCGTTCTTCGGAACAATGGAACGAGCAACAAACTTGTTGGAAATAATACATACTGATGTATGCAGACCAATGAGTATTAAGGCTCGTGGCGAGTATCGTTATTTTCTGACCTTCACAGATGATTTAAGCAGATATGGGTATATCTACTTGATGAAACATAAGTCTGAAATAGTTGAAAGGTTCAAAGAATTTCAGAGTGAAGTGGAAAATCATCGTAACAAGAAAATAAAGTTTCTGCGATCTGATCGTGGAGATGAATATTTGAGTTACGAGTTTGGTCTTCAATTAAAACAATGTGGAATAGTTTCACAGCTCACGCCACCTGGAACACCACAACGTTATGGTGTGTCCGAACGTCGTAACCGCACTTTATTGGATATGGTGCGATCTATGATGTCACTTATTGATTTACCATTGTCGTTTTGGGGTTATGCATTAGAGACAGCTGCATTCACGTTAAAAGGGCACCATCTAAATCCGTTGAGACGACACCATATGAACTGTGGTTTAGCAAGAAACCCAAGTTGTCGTTTCTTAAAGTTTGGGGCTGTGATGCTTATGTGAAAAAAGTTTCATCCTGATAAGCTCAAACCCAAATCGGAGAAGTGCGTCTTCATAGAATACCCAAAGGAAACTGTTGGGTACACCTTCTATCACAGATCCGAAGGCAAGATATTCGTTGCTAAAAACGGATCCTTTCTAGAGAAGGAGTTTCTCTCGAAAGAAGTGAGTGGGAGGAAAGTAGAGCTTGATAAGGTAATTTGTACCTTCTCCCTAATTGGAAAGTAGTTCATCACAGAAATCAGTTCCAGTGATTCCTACACCAATTAGTGAGGAAGCTAATGATGATGATCATGAAACTTCAGATCAAGTTACTACCGAACCTTGTAGGTCTTCCAGAGTAAGATCCGCACCAGAGTGGTACGGTAATCCTATTCTGGAAGTCATGTTACTAGACCATGATGAACCTACGAACTATGAGGAAGCGATGATGAGCCCAGATTCCGCGAAATGGCTTGAGGCCATGAAATCTGAGATGGGATCCATGTATGAGAACAAAGTGTGGACTTTGGTGGAGTTGCTCAATGATCGGCAAGCCATATTATATAAATGGATCTTCAAGAGGAAGACAGACGTTGATAGTAGTGTTACTATCTACAAAGCTCGACTTGTCGCAAAAGGTTTTTGACAAGTTCAAGGTGTTGACTACAATGAGATTTTCTCAACTGTAGCGAGGCTTAAAGTCTGTCCGAATCAAGTTAGCAATTGCCACATTTTATGAAATTTGGCAAATGGATGTCAAAACTGGATTCCTTAATGGTTTTCTTAAAAGAAGAGTTGTATATGATGCAACCAGAAGGTTTTGTCAATCCTAAAGGTACTAACAAAATATGCAAACTCCAGCTATCCATCTATGGACTGGTGCAAGCATCTCAGAGTTGGAATATACGCTTTGATAAGTTGATCAAAGCATATAGTTTTATACAGACTTGCGGTGAAGCCTGTATTTACAAGAAAGTGAGTGGGAGCAATACAACATTTCTGATAAGTATATGTGAATGACATATTGTTGATCGAAAATAATGTAGAATTATTCTGTAAAGCATAAAGGAGTATTTGAAAGGAGTTTTTCCAAGAAGGACCTCGGTAAAGCTGCTTACATATTGAGCATCAAGATCTATAGAGATAGATCAAGACGCTTGATAAGCTTTTTCAATGAGTAAATACCTTGACAAGATTTTGAAGTAGTTCAAAATGGAACAGTCAAAGAAAGAGTTCTTTCCTGTGTTACAAGGTGTGCAATTGAGTAAGACTCAAAGCCCGACCACGGCAGAAGATAGAAAGAGAATGAAAGTCATTCCCTATGCCTCAGCCATAGGTTCTATAAAGTATGCCATGCTGAATACCAGATCTATTGTATACCCCACCACTGAGTTTGACAAGGGAGTACAATAGTGATCTAGGAGTAGATCACTGGACAGTGGTCAAAATTATCCTTAGTGGTATAAGGATATGTTTCTCGATTATGGAAGTGACAAAAGGTTCGTCGTAAAGGGTTACGTCGATGAAAGTTTTGCCACTAATCCAGATGACTCTAAGTCTCAATCTGGATACATATTGAAAGTAGGAGCAATTAGCTAGAGTAGCTCCGTGCAAAGTATTGTAGACATAGAATATTTGCAAAATACATACGGCTCTGAATGTGACAGACCCGTTGACTAAACTTCTCTCACGAGCAAAACATGATCATACCTTTGTACTCTTTGGGTGTTAATCACATAGCGATGTGAACTAGATTATTGACTCTAGTAAACCCTTTGGGTGTTGGTCACATGACGATGTGAACTATGGGTGTTAATCATATACAGATATGATTATTGTGTTAAATCACATGGCGATGTGAACTAGATTATTGACTCTAGTGCAAGTGGGAGACTGAAGGAAATATGCCCTAGAGGCAATAATAAAGTTATTATTTATTTCCTTATTTCATGATAAATGTTTATTATTCATGCTAGAATTGTATTAACCGGAAACATAATACATGTGTGAATATATAGACAAACAGAGTGTCACTAGTATGCCTCTACTTGACTAGCTTGTTAATCAAAGATGGTTATGTTTCCTAACCATGGACAAAGAGTTGTTATTTGATTAACGGGATCACATCATTAGTTGAATGATCTGATTGACATGACCCATTCCGTTAGCTTAGCACCCGATCGTTTAGTATGTTGCTATTGCTTTCTTCATGACTTATACATGTTCCTATGACTATGAGATTATGCAACTCCCGTTTTACCGGAGGAACACTTTGTGTGCTACCAAACGTCACAACGTAACTGGGTGATTATAAAGGTGCTCTACAGGTGTCTCCAAAGGTACTTGTTGGGTTGGCGTATTTCGAGATTAGGATTTGTCACTCCGAATGTCGGAGAGGTATCTCTGGGCCCTCTCGGTAATGCACATCACTTAAGCCTTGCAAGCATTGCAACTAATGAGTTAGTTGCGAGATGATGTATTACGGAACGAGTAAAGAGACTTGCCGGTAACGAGATTGAACTAGGTATTGGATACCGACGATCGAATCTCGGGCAAGTAACATACCGATGACAAAGGGAACAACGTATGTTGTTATGCGGTCTGACCGATAAAGATCTTCGTAGAATATGTAGGAACCAATATGGGCATCCAGGTCCCGCTATTGGTTATTGACCGGAGACGTGTCTCGGTCATGTCTACATTGTTCTCGAACCGTAGGGTCCGCACGCTTAAGGTTTCGATGACAGTTATATTATGAGTTTATGAGTTTTGATGTACCGAAGGAGTTCGGAGTCCCGGATGAGATCGGGGACATGACGAGGAGTCTCGAAATGGTCGAGACGTAAAGATCGATATATTGGACGACTATATTCGGAGTTCGGAAAGGTTCCGAGTGATTCGGGTATTTATCGGAGTACCGGAGAGTTACGGGAATTCGCCTGGGAGAAGTATTGGGCCTTATTGGGCCATACGGGAAAGAGAGAGGGGCTGCCTAGGGCAGGCCGCGCGCCCCCCCATGGCCTAGTCCGAATTGGACTAGGGGGAGGGGCCGCACCCCCTCCTTCCTTCCCTTCTCTCTTCCCCTTCCTTGTCTCCTACTCCTACTACATGGAAGGACTCCTAGTTGGACTAGGAAAGGGGGAATCCTAGGACTCCCCTAGGGCGCGCCATAGAGAGGGCCGGCCCTCCCCTCCTCCACTCCTTTATATACGGGGGCAGGGGGCACCCCATAGACACACAAGTTGATCTTCATGATCGTTCCTTAGCCGTGTGCGGTGCCCCCCTCCACAATATTACACCTCGGTCATATTGTAGCGGTGCTTAGGCGAAGCCCTGCGACGGTTGAACATCAAGATCGTCACCACGCCGTCGTGCTGACGGAACTCCTCCCCGAAGCTTTGCTGGATCGGAGCCCGGGGTGCGTCATCGAGCTGTACGTGTGTCAAGAACTCGGAGGTGCCGGAGTAACGGTGCTTGGATCGGTTGGACCGGGAAGACGTACGACTACTTCCTATATGTTGCGTCAACGCTTCCGCTTCGGTCTACGAGGGTACGTAGACAACACTCTCCCCTCTCATTGCTATGCATCACCATGATCTTGCGTGTGCGTAGGAATTTTTTTGAAATTACTACGTTCCCCAACAGTTAGCCCCTTTGGTCCGGCTTCCTGATCGTATTCGAATCATAGCCGTTAAACATTTTGATCATTTCAAGGCTTGGTCGTATTCGAATCATAGCTTAACCCCTTTTGGTCCGGCTTACTGATCGTATTCGAATCAGAGTCATTACAAACTTTTGATCACTTGGGGGCTTGATCGTGTGACAACCTGATTTTTGGCCCTTTCTTTTTCTTTTGTTTTTCCGAGGTTTTTGCGTGAGTTTTCTTTTTCCGTGGCTTTGTGGTTTGGAAACTGAAGAATATGACCCCTTCTTTGCTTCCATAATGGCTTTTCATTTCCAAATCTTTCCCTAGACCCTGTCATTTCCATCCTAACCCAAATCCCAATATTCTTTTTACTGAGAATATTCCTTTTTCTATTAAAGGAATAACTCAAATTGCCCTAGGTTGTGAAGCAACCTATATTTCCATCACTCCAAAAATTCCCAAAGAATCCTCATAAATTATTTGGGTCATATCTTGATCAAATATGGCAAAAAAATTCATTGCCATGTTCAAAAATAATTCCCCAATAATTATTCTTCATTTCTGTCCAGTGTGGTTTTCTATGAAGGAAGTGCCACCTATCTTTTCTTGATTGCTCCCCAACTCCTTGGGAATGTTTATATGTTCAAATAATTGCCTCATGCACAAGTTCAAATTTATTTGCCTAGCCAATCTTCCTCAATGAGTTTTCAAAGTTTCTGCCAAACAGAAAGCTTTGTGAAGGAAGTACTAGCTAGGAGTACCCAAATGAGTTGAACTTTTGCACACTGCTTAATGTGCTCATATTAAATCCTTCCACCCATTCGCAGCCCCATCAAATCATCTATGTGAGCACAGGAGCCAATCTTTAATTCTGGCATTATTTTTAGGTTGTGAAGCAAGTATATTTTATATTGCTTCAAAAATCATGATAAATTACCATATCATTCTTATACCTTTAAAACATCTCTCCACCCAATTTGGCATCATTTAATTAAGCCATTATCCCTCTAGAATTTTTGGAAGTTTCTGTTCAAAAGGAGATGCTTGTGAAGGAAGTACCATTTTGGCTTTGCCAAATGGTATGATACTTGGTGAGCATCTTCATATGACCAATTGACTAAGCTTTGCCCAATTTGAGCTCAAGTTCACACTCCATGTGAGTGTACCATCATGATCTAGTTTCTGGACCATTTTGGTCAGTTGTGAAGCAACTGCAGTAAATCTTGATCCATTTACCCTCAAAACCTCCAGGATCATAGTCCCTCCATACCTAAACACCCAAGACAATGTATTTGGCCCATATCATATCCCTGTTGATCACATTGAGCTGGTAAAGTTTACTGCAGTAAACTTCAGAGATCACTAACTATTTACCCAAAGACTGTTTAACCAAGTTACCACCGTAGTTGAGACCTACCCTGGAGGAACTTACCACTAGACAACGTTTTGGGAGCTGTAGAGCATTGAATGACCATGTTCACGTGGTGACTACGACGCTGGCATGCCTATGCGCGCGCTCTATGCGTTGTGGAATGTCCAGAGCACTGTTTGTGCTGGACCCCCTCCCCCTCTCGTCGGCTTCGCACTCGTGATGATGTCCAGTAGGTAGCCCGCATTGTTGCCGTTCCCCTGGACCCCTCTCCCCCTCCGGCAGCTTGCTCACCGACGCAAAACGCCGCACGCCCACGAGAGCACAGTGGCGGTTTGGATCTGTTCGTCGTCGTCGCCTTCTTCCCCGTGCTCCTTTGGCCTCCTCCTCCCCGTCAAGCTCTGCCCTGTGCCTCGCCGTCGTCTTCCCCGAGCTCATGCACGCGAGCACGCGTCCGTGGTGCCGGCCACACGTCCATGGCGATGCCAGCGCGGCTCCCTCTTGCCCGGCTATATATAGCCATCCCCCGAGCCTCCCGAGCTCACAATTGGCCTCCTGCACCTCCTCTAGCCCCACCTAGCTTCTTCCCCGAGCTCGAGGAGCTCTCTGTGCCCCTCACCATCGCCATGGCCGCTGCGAAGCTCGGCTCAAATTCGAGCTCCCCGGTCTCCTTCTCCACCCACTGACCTCACCCACGTCCTCCCCATGCTCCGGTGACCCTCCCCTATCCTTCCCCTCGTCGCTAGAGTGCCCCTAGCCGCGTGCCCCAAGGTCAAACGGCCTCCGCTGCCCTCGGCCCCGCCAGCCGGCGTCACTCCAGGCCTCCCCAGCGCCTGCTGCTGCTCCAGGAGGGAGCAGCACTCCGTTCCACAGCCGCCGGTGGTCCCAGCTCCACCGGGGACAGCCGGAGCTGACCAAGCCATCGCCGGCGCCGCATGGCCTCGCCTCTCCTTTATTTCTGGCGAGAGGAAGAAGGAGATGGCCAGGTGGGGCGTTGACCTGGCCAGGCGGGCCCCGCAACCCCACCTGGGAGCGACCCTACCGCCCGGCCCCGCTGTTGCCTCTTTGACTAGTCTTCGCCATGTGGATAAGTGGAGGCGCCCTGCCCCGAAGCCATTTTCCTGATTCAAAGGCGTATTTCGGAAAATATGCGTCTGTTTAAAACTGCCAGGGACCTGTTTGTAGAAGTATTTTTACAGATTAGTCCCAAAGTTTTAAACGCCCGTATCTTTTTAACGGTAGCTCCAAATAAGGTGAAACCAACACTCACTTCTTCGTTTCGTCGAGCCCGTTCTATTGGTCATGCTTTCACTATGGTTTGACACTATGAAAATGACCATTATGCCCTTGCCCTTAATCAGCCCCATCCGAGAGAGAACGATTCTCGGCGATTCTTTCCGCGAGCTTCTGACACTTTCTGCCGGTGATTTCTTCCACCCCAGGCAAGCCACAATACCCACTTGCATGATAGTCATGCAGTAGCCATGGTTTTCAACTTGAATCTTTACTAAATGTTTGCTTGTTGAAAAGATGGTTATCGCTGTCCCGGTGATGTTTACATTTGCATGTTCACTTTTGTGCTATGTTGTATTGTACTCTGTTATCATGTTGTACCTGCTAGTATTTATTTTCCTCTGTTTATGCTTGCTAGTAGTACATGTTGATGTTGGAGATGGTCATGCTAGTCAGTATGCCATGCTCATTTGATATGATTTATTGTTGATATGGTGGATAGTTATGTGATACCCTCATGATGATGTTGATATCATGTTCATGCATTGTAATCGGTATCATGTTATTTTATCATGGCTCAGCATATTTGCATTCAAGTTTAACCGGATTAAATTGAACTTGAACAACTATTGGCTGAGTCATGGTGCCGCTGAATCGATGCTGACCAGTGCAACCACGCTTACCGGTATGGGATGGTCCTAACTGGGTCTATTGTCGTGCCTCCCGCCGGTGCCTCCAACGAGGGAAAGTTATGGGAGTGCTATACCCCGGGCCGGTAAGGAGACATAACCTTGTGTGCTTGTTGGTTGAGTTTTTGGATCCATGTCCCCGTGTGGGACGAGCCACGATGGTGGTCGATGTGTCTAGAGGTAGACACGGGGCAACCCGTGACTTAGCCCAGTGGGGAGTGAGTCGGAGTGGCCGGGAGAGTGTCATGGCAGTAGATTGGTTTTGTCAGAACGCCGTTGGTCCACACGAATGGGAGTGCGAGGCCATGGGTTCCATAGTGTGGGTATAGTGTACTAACCTCTGCAGAGTGTATATTAAATCTATCAATAACCGCACCCGCGGATAAGGGCCCAGGTCGAAAGTAGGTCACACCATGAGTCAACAGTAATAAGTATAATGTGCTTAATGACAATGAGATAAGTTGGTTGTGATCGCCGTAAGGATCACGGGCCATGTATTGGTCGGGTTGTGATCGCCTTAAGGGTCACGGACCAAGTGTTGGTCGTGGATGTGATCGCCGTAAGGATCACGGTGGTATCAAGGTTACCGAGTTGTTGTATATTCGTGATGTTATGCGAGAGTCGTGGGTAAAGATCAAGCTCCTTGTGGTCATTTAATGATTGCTACGGTATTGTTTATACCAAGCTTGATTTGATCCTGAGATGATCGTGTGATGTCCGAGGTTGGTAAGTGATGCATGTGTTGGTTACGACGTAACCCGAGCGGTATAAGTGGTGCATGTAGTGGCATCATGTTGCATGCTAGTATTGTTGGATTAATATGTTCATGTTGTGTTAGCTGTATCATGTTCATGTTATATTGTTCTGATGATATCATGATAATTCCTGTTTAACCTGTAATTGCCATGCTGGTGTCTGTCTTGAATGCTTCTAGTTATTGTGAGCTTGCAAGTACATTCAATGTACTGACCTGGTGTGTCATGCCAGTTTGCAGGTAATGCCGGATTTGATTGCTTGCTTGTCGTGGTTTCCGTTCGTGCGAGCTAGGATAAGCATTCCAGCCAGAGTCCCTGCAGAGTGGAGTTCACCACCTTCGTCGTTGTTCCGCTGCTAGAGTTCTTCTACTGCATCATGTTGTTCTGCTGCTTGCATAGAGCAACTAAGGATGGCGTAGTGTCGCCGTACCGATGTTATTCATTGTAATATCAGAGACCTTGTATTCATATTCGTGTAATAATAGAAAGCTGGTTTGTTCTATGCTAAGCAGTGTCGTATTCCAGAAGACTTCTCCTCGATCTCTGGGATGGAATATGGGGCGTTCCGGTTTTCTCTGAGCCAGGGTGCCACAGTCTTGGTATCGAAGCAGGTCTGGCTGTAGGATGCCCTAGACCACGCGAATGTTAGAAAGCGCTAGTATAGACCCCAGTTGGTTTGTTGCACTTGATTGCTGCATTTGTTTGTCGCATAGCATTCATATAGATTATTATTTAATCGCTAATGGTTTATCTGGTGAGTGTAGCTGGCATCGGTTCGGATCCACTACAGCTCAACCTTTGCATTTCTCCAGTCCCTTTTTCTTTTGGTGTTTGGTGTCATTTCTGTCCCAGAGAGTGATGCCAAGTGATCCCGACATTATTTGCAAAAATGGTGCTCAGGTATCGCACCGATGTCTTTCCTTCAGTCCCGCCTATTATTTCGGTGATGGACATGCTTCTATCTTGGATCGTCCTTTTTATTTTGTCGTGTGGGCAACCCTTAATGATCTTAGTTATCAAGAAAGGGCAATGTCCGCAGCCTCAGTTTTTCCCCGCTATCCTATTTCTTGGACGAGTACGGATCTTTTTTCGTCCGCTTGATAATAATGCGGGTGCGACCTTCGTGTCCCACTGCATGATTACCAAGTACGTTCTCGCCTCTAAGCTAGTTCAGATTGCTACCTGGCTAAGCTAGCACTTGGTGTAGCGCTGTTTACACCAATTCTTCCACACATTTATTCGTCCTCGTGCACATCGTCACAACATGCTAGATCGTAGTACCGGCGATTCTGTGAAATTGGTGTGCTTAAGTAGGCATGCATATTGTGTGACTAGCAGTAATATGTGATGATTGCTTGAATAATTATATTAGTAGAATGCTTGTGTGCTTTTGTTTTAGTCGTTTCTGTTGTTCCTTTCTTTGGGCCTTCAGTGTTACAAATTTTTCCCCTATTGAAGTTGCTCGTCAGCCGACACTAGACCCGAAAGTCAGCAAGAAATGCATATATTTGGAAACTCAGCTAAACAGAATGGAGTTATCAGCTGACTGTAGTGAAATTGGGAATATCTTGTCAGGATGCAAAAGAAATCCTGGATGGATCGTCAGACATCAAGTTTGCATTAGCGTGCACTCATCACAACAAAATGATTAAATCAGCAAGAAAATAAATTGTGTGCAAGGTTGACAGAATATTATGAAAGGTATGGCTCGGATACAAGTTTAAATTTTTGTTGAGGATGATTTTGGAACTCGATGTACCTGGAAGCAAGCAAAAATATGGCATATACTCATAAAGCAGGATAGTCCTACAAAACCCCGTTTCATGCAAAAAAATCAATAGCAAAAATATTCAGGTGGTTGTATATGTGGAAATCGGTCCGCATATCACAATAAGAAGTTTCTGGTGTAAGCAACCCACTTTTCCCTCGCAAGATACGAGAGAATCTTCCAATGCAAGATTCATCTATCTTCCTCAGTACGATACATGGATGACTTCTCGCGCAAGGTACTCTACCTTCTTCAGTAAGCAACCACAAAAGCTTTCGGCATACGATACCGAGTCTTTCCCCAACAAAGTCTTTAAGGGGGTAAGCTTCTGAAGCACGATACCCAGTCTTCTTCAGCAAGCTATATACCCGATGAAAGTTTCGAGCATAAGCCAGCCCATCTTCCTCAATAAGACATTGGTACAAGGTAGTACGTTGTGAATTGACAGCATATGGCAGTGAATCCCAAGAATCAGATCCGCAACATTTTGGGTCAGAATCAAGAATCAGTCAGAATACATGTCTGTCTCAGAATCAGATTCTCATATATATGCGGTGAGCATACCACCTGGATCTTACAAGCCACTCGGATGAGGATCTGATAACCACGTGAGGATGATTACGAGAAGAAAGCCAGTATACACCGCGGTGTGACAAAAGATTAGGAGGATTGACGACATCAAGGAGCTCAATACAAGTACCCGTGAACCTAGAAAATGATCCTGATGAGCCCTTGTCCCCTTTTCCCCCAATGACGGCACCACCCCTGTGATCTGAGCTGTTTCTAGCTATCTAGGGTGGATGCCTATTTTTGTTTCTCTCTTCAACGACTGTCATGAGTCTGAGCTGCTTTTCGGCCGTCTCGTACAACTGTTGAGTTTCTTTTTGTGACAGTAGCCCTATAGCCGCTTTTTGGCTATTTTAGGGAGCTGCCACCTTCTTCTTATCGACCCGGTCTCATGCTCTGGGCTGTTTTTCGGTCGTCCTGAGCCGTGGTTGAGTTATTTCAGTAATGTCCCAAATCTGAGTTGTAAAGACCGTTCTGGTGGCTACTGATTTACTTGCCGATTTCTTGCAAGGGTTTCAGATGATCATTTCCAAACGATCAGAACTTGAGAGGTGTTGAACCTGCCATTTAATTGGTTACCCTATCAGAAAAATGAGGAATAACATTCTGGAAGTCTGAGTCCTCACTTATATGAATCATTCTGGATAGCCTATCGTGAACAAAAAAATTCCGCAGAACCACCGTCACTCAAGTCTGCAGATATTGTCATACATGCCAAACCCTTTATGATGGCCGCAATAGGAGACTATCAAATATTTGGTACGGATCCGATACTCACGATAGTGGAACCGGTTAAGATGATTCAGAAACTTCTGCGATGAGTCAGAATCTGTCAGGAAACGATTATATTTTAACTCACTGTTTGGAACCCCAAAGGACTTGCATTTAGTGGAGAAACCCAATGCAATGAGTCAGAGTTGAGTTTTCATCAGAAATTCTGATCCTCATTACATGAAAGGTTTTCAGTGTCGGGTGGCACACCCAGCAGAAATCACTTTTGGATCTGTGAGACGGACATATATTTCAGTCATGATAATCAAATCACACTCAGCTAGTCAGCAGATCTAAAAAGAAATTGGAGCCTATATGAACATGAGCAAGCCAGGTAAGATGTGTCAGAATGTGGATACAGTGAATCAAACCACCCAGGGCTAGTCAGATAAAAAATTAATGGGAACAACAATAAAGGAAAAAGGATACCCGAGTTGGAAACGGTTTTCCTTAAGTCAGAATATTCATACTAGTTCCCTGAGCAACCAAATCTCGAGGAAGAGATTTCTTTAAGGGGGTAAGGTTTGTGACAGCCTGATTTTTGGCCCTTTCTTTTTCTTTTGTTTTTTCGAGGTTTTTGCCTGAGTTTTGTTTTTCCGTGGCTTTGTAGTCTGGAAACTGAAGAAGATGACCTCTTCTTTGCTTCTAGAGTGGCTTGTCATTTCCAAATCTTTCCCTAAACCCTGTCATTTCCATCCTAACCCAAATCCCAATATTCTTTTTACTGAGAATATTCCTTTTCTATTAAAGGAATAACTCAAATTGCCCTAGGTTGTGAAGCAACCTATATTTCCATCACTCCAAAAATTCCCAAATAATTCTCATAAATTGTTTGGGTCATATCTTGATCAAATATGGCAAAACTTTTCATTGCCATGTTCAAAAATAATTCCCCAATAATTATTCTTGATTTCTGTCCAGTGTGGTTTTCTGTGAAGGAAGTGCCACCTATATTTTCTTGATTGATCCCCAACTCCTTGGGCATGTTTATATGTCCCAATAATTGCCTCATGCACAAGTTCAAATTTATTTGCCTATCCAATCTTCCTCAGTGAGTTTTTACAGTTTTTGACAAACAGAAAGCTTTGTGAAGGAAGTACTATCTAGGAGTATCCAAATGAGTTGAACTTTTTCACACTCCTTAATGTGCTCATATTAAACCATTCCACCCATTTGCAGCCCCATCCAATCATCTATATGAGCACATGATCCAATCTTTGATTCTGGCATTATTTTCAGGTTGTGAAGCAAGTATATTTTATATTGCATCAAAAATCCTGACAAATTACCAGATCATTCTTATACCCCTAAAACATCTCTCCACCCAATTTGGCATCATTTAATTAAGCCATTATCCCTCTAGAATTTTTGCAAGTTTCTGTCCAAAGGAGATGCTTGTGAAGGAAGTACCATTTTGGCTTTGCCAAATGGTATGATACTTGGTGAGCATATTAATATGACCAAATGACTAAGCTTTGCCCAATTTGAGCTCAAGTTTACACTCCATGTGAGTGTACCATCATGATCTAGTTTCTGGACCATTTTGGTCAGTTGTGAAGCAACTGCAGTAAATCTTGATCCATTTACCCTCAAAACCTCCAGGATCATAGTCCCTCCATACCTAAACACCCCAGACAACGTATTTGGCCCATATCATATCCCTGTTGATCACATTGAGCTGGTAAAGTTTACTGCAGTAAACTTCAGAGCTCACTAACTATTTACCCAAAGACTGTTTAACCAAGTTACTACCGTAGTTGAGACCTACCCTGGAGGAACTTACCACTAGACAATGTTTTGGGCGCTGTAGAGCATTGAATGCCCATGTTCACGTGGTGACTACGATGCTGGCATGCCTGTGCACGCGCTCTGTGCGCTGTGGTGTGTCTAGAGCACTGTTTGTGCTGGACCCCCTCCCTCTCTCGTCACCTTCGCACTCGTGATGATGCCAGTAGGTATCCCGCGTTGTTGCCATTCCCCTGGACCCCTCTCCCCCTCCGGCATCTTGCTCACCGACGCAAACCGCCGCACGCCCACGAGAGCACAATGGCGGTTTGGATTTGTTCGTCGTCGTCGCCTTCTTCCCCGTGCTCCTTTGGCCTCCTCCTCCCCGTGAAGCTTTGCCATGTGCCTTGCCGTCGTCTTCCCCGAGCTCATGCACGCGAGCACGCGTCTGTGGCGCCGGCCACGCGTCCACGACAACGCCAGCGCGGCTCCCTCTAGCCCCGGCTATATATAGCCATCCCCCGAGCCTCCCGAGCTCTCTGTGCCCCTCACCATCGCCATGGCCGCCGCGAAGCTCGGCTCAAATTCGAGCTCCCCGGTCCCCTTGTCCACCCACTGACATCAGCCACGTCCTCCCCATGCTCTGGTGACCCTCCCTTATCCTTCCCCTCGTCGCCGGAGTGCCCCTAGCCGCATGTCCCAAGGTCAACCGCCGGCACTGCCCTCGGGCCCCGCCAGCCGCCGTCACTCCAGGCCTCCCCAGCGCCTGCTGCTGCTCCAGGAGGGAGCAGCACTCCGTTCCGCGGCCGCCGGTGGTCCCAGCTCCACCGGGGACGGCCGGAGCGGACTAGGCCATCGCCGGCGCCGCACGGCCTCGCCTCTCCCCTGTTTCTGGCGAGAGGAAGAAGGAGATGGCCAGGTGGGGCGTTGACCTGGCCAGGCAGGCCTCGCGACCCCACCTGGCAGCGACCCTGCCGCCCGGCCCCGCTGCTGCCTCTTTGACTAGTCTTTGCCACGTGGATAAGTGGAGGTGCCCCACCCTGAAGCCGTTTTCCTGATTTGAAGGCGTATTTCAGAAAAGAAGTGTCCTTTTAAAACTGCCAGGGACCTGTTTGTAGAAGTATTTTTACAGAATAGTCCTTGAGTTTTAAACGCCCGTCTCTTTTTAACGGTAGCTCCAAATAAGGTGAAACCAACACTCACTTCTTCGTTTCGTGAAGCCCGTTCTGTTGGTCATGCTTTTACTATGGTTTAACACTGTGAAAATGACCATTATGCCCTTGCCCTTAATCAGCCCCCTCCGAGAGAGAACAATTTCCGGCGATTCTTTCCGCGACCTTCTGACACTTTCTGCCAGTGATTTCTTCCACACCAGGCAAGCCACAATACCCACTTGCATGATAGTCATGCAGTAGCCATGGTTTTCAACTTGAATCTTTACTAAATGTTTGCTTGTTGAAAAGATGGTTATCGCTGTCCCGGTGATGTTTAGATTTGCATGTTCACTTTTGTGCTATGTTGTATTGTACTCTGTTATCATGTTGTACCTGCTAGTATTTATTTTCCTATGTTTATGCTTGCTAGTAGTACATGTTGATGTTGGAGATGGTCATGCTAGTCAGTATGCCATGCTCAGTTGATATGATTTATTGTTGATATGGTGGATAGTTATGTGATACCCTCATGATGATGTTGATATCATGTTCATGCATTGTAATTGGTATCATGTTATTTTATCATGGCTCAGCATATTTGGATTCAAGTTTAACCGGATTAAATTGAACTTGAACAACTGTTGGCTGAGTCATGGTGCCGCTGAATCGATGCTGACCAATGCAACCACGCTTACCGGTATGGGACGGTCCTAACTGGGTCTATTGTCGTGCCTCCCGCCGGTGCCTCCAACGAGGGAAGGTTATGGGCGTGCTGTACCCCGGCCTGGTAAGCAGACATAACCTTGTGTGCCCGTTGGTTCAACTTTTGGATCCGTGTCCCCGTGTGGGACGGGCCACGACGGTGGTCGATGTGTCTGGAGGTAGACACGGGGCCACCCATGACTTAGCCCAGTGGGGAGTGAGTCAGAGTGGCCGGGAGAGTGTCATGGCAATAGATCGGTTTTGTCGGAATGCCGTTGGTCCACCCGAATGGGAGTGCGAGGCCATGGGTTTCGTAGTGTGGGTACAGTGTACTAACCTCTGCAGAGTTTATATTAAATCTATCGATAGCCACACCCGTGGATAAGGGCCCAGGTCGAAAGTAGGTCACACCATGAGTCAATAGTAATAAGAATAATGTGCTTCATAACAATGAGATAAGTTGGTTGTGATTGCCGTAAGGATCACGGGCCATGTATTGGTCGGGTTGTGATCGCCGTAAGGGTCACGGACCAAGTGTTGGTCATGGTTGTGATCGCTGTAAGGATCACGGTGGTATCGAGGATACCGAGTTGTTGTATATTCGTGATGTTGTGCGAGAGTCGTGGGTAAAGATCAAGCTCCTTGTGGTCATTTAATGATTTCTATGGTATTGTTTATACCAAGCTTGATTTGATCCTGAGATGATCGTGTGATGTCCGAGGTTGGTAAGTGATGCATGTGTTGGTTACGAGGTAACCCGAGCGGTATAAGTGGTGCATGTAGTGGCATCATGTTGCATGCTACTATTGTTGGATTAATATGTTCATGTTGTGTTAGCTGTATCATGTTCATGTTATATTGTTCTGATGATATCATGATAATTCCTGTTTAACCTGTAATTGCCATGCTGTTGTCTGTCCTGAATGCTTCTAGTTATTGTGAGCTTGCAAGTACATTCAATGTACTGACCTGGCGTGTCATGCCAGTTTGCAGGTCATGCCAGATTTGATTGCTTGCTTGTCGTGGTTTCCGTTCGTGCAATCTAGGATAAGCGTTCCAGCCAGAGATCCTGCAGAGTGGAGTTCACCACCGTCGTCGCTATTCTGCTGCTAGAGTTCTTCCGCTGCATCGTGTTGTTCTGCTGCTTGCATAGAGCAACTGAGGATGGCGTAGTGTCGCCGTACCGATGTTATTCATTGTAATATCGGAGACCTTGTATTCATATTCGTGTAATAATAGAAAGCTGGTTTGTTCTATGCTAAGCAGTGCCATATTCCAGAAGACTTCTCCTCGATCTCTGGGCTGGAATACGGGGCGTTCTTGTTTTCTCTGAGCCGGGGTGCCACAGATCGTATTCGAATCATAGCAGTTAACCCCTTTGGTCCGGCTTCCTGATCGTATTTGAATCATAGCCGTTAAACATTTTGATCATTTGGGGGCTTGATCGTATTCGAATCATAGCTTAACCCCTTTTGCTCCGGCTTACTGATCGTATTCGAATCCGAACCATTAAATACTTTGGTCACTTGGGGGCTTCCTGATCGTATTCGAATCATAGCTGTCGGTACCTCTTTGATTGGCGCAATGCCACAAACCACTTGGGGTCTTCCTGGTCGTATTCGAATCATATCCATTAACCCTTTTGGTCCGGCTTCCTGCTCGTATTCGAAGCATAGCCCCGTGTTTTCTCTCTTTTTGGTTTGAGTTTTTTGAAACAGTTTTTTGGGTTTCTCTGTTGGGGAACGTAGTAATTTCAAAAAAATTCCTACGCACACGCACGATCATGATGATGGCATAGCAACGAGAAGGGAGAGTGTTGTCCACGTACCCTCGTAGACCATAAGCGGAAGCGTTAGCACAACGCGGTTGATGTAGTCGTACGTCTTCACGATCCGACCGATCCAAGTACCGAACGTACGGCACCTCCGAGTTCAGCACACGTTCAGCTTGATGACGATCCCCGGGCTCTGATCCAGCAAAGCTTCGGGGATGAGTTCCGTCAGCATGACGGCGTGGTGACGATGATGATGTTCTACCGGCGCAGGGCTTCGCCTAAACTCCGCGACGATATGACCGAGGTGGAATATGGTGGAGGGGGGCACCGCACATGGCTAAGGAACGATCCGTAGATCAACTTGTGTGTCTATGGGGTGCCCCCTGCCCCCGTATATAAAGGAGGGAGGGGGGAGGCCGGCCGGCCCTTGTTGGGCACACCAGGAGGAGTCCTCCTCCTCCTAGTAGGAGTAGGACTCCTCCTTTCCTACTCCTACTAGGAGGGGAAGGAAGGGGGAGAGGAGGGGAAGGAAAGAGGGGGGCGCCGCCCCCCCTTCCTAGTCAAATTTGGACTAGAGGGAGAGGGGCGCGCGGCCCTTCTTGGCAGCCCCTCTCTCTTCCCACCAAGGCCCATGTGGCCCATTAACTCTCCGGCAGGGGTTCCGGTAACCCTCCGGCACTCCGGTTTTCTCCGAAATCACCTGGAACACTTCCGGTCTCCGAATATAGTCGTCCAATATATCAATCTTTATGTCTCGACCATTTCGAGACTCCTCGTCATGTCCGTGATCACATCCAAGACTCCGAACAAACTTCGATACATCAAAACTTGTAAACTCATAATAAAACTGTCATCGTAACGTTAAGCGTGCGGACCCTACGGGTTCGAGAACTATGTAGACATGACCTAGAACTATTCTCGGTCAATAACCAATAGAGGAACCTGGATGCCCATATTGGTTCCTACATATTCTACGAAGATCTTTATCGGTCAAACCGCATAACAACATACGTTGTTCCCTTTGTCATCGGTATGTTACTTGCCCGAGATTTGATCGTCGGTATCCAATACCTAGTTCAATCTCGTTACCGGAAAGTCTCTTTACTCGTTCTGTAACACATCATCTTATAACTAACTCATTAGTTATAATGCTTGCAAGGCTTAGGTGATGAGTATTACCGAGAGGGCCCAGAGATACCTCTCCGACAATCGGAGTGACAAAACCTAATCTCGAATTATGCCAACCCAACATGTACCTTCGGAAACACCTGTAGAGCACCTTTATAATCACCCAGTTACGTTGTGACGTTTGGTAGCACACAAAGTGTTCTTCCGGTAAACGGGAGTTGCACAATCTCATAGTTGCAGGAACTTTGTGTAAGTCATGAAGAAAGCAATAGCAACATACTAAACGATCAAGTGCTAGGCTAACGGAATGGGTCATGTCAATCACATCATTCTCCTAATGATGTGATCCCATTAATCAAATGACAACACATGTCTATAGTTAGGAAACATAACCATCTTTGATTAATGAGCTAGTCAAGTAGAGGCATACTAGTGACTTTATGTTTGTCTATGTATTCACACGTGTATCATGTTTCCGGTTAATACAATTCTAGCATGAATAATAAACATTTATCATGATATGAGGAAATAAATAATAACTTTATTATTGCCTCTAGGGCATATTTCCTTCAGTCTCCCACTTGCACTAGAGTCAATAATCTAGATTACATAGTAATGATTCTAACACCCATGGAGTCTTGGTGCTGATCATGTTTTGCTCGTGAGAGAGGCTTAGTCAACGGGTATGCAACATTCAGATCCGTATGTATCTTGCAAATCTCTATGTCTCCCACTTGGACTTGGTCCCGAATGGAATTGAACCGTCTCTTGATGTGCTTGGTCCTCTTGTGAAATCTGGATTCCTTTGCCAAGGCAATTGCACCAGTATTGTCACAGAAGATCTTCATTGGTCCCGATGCACTAGGTATGACACCTAGATCGGAAATGAACTCCTTCATCCAGACTCCTTCATTTGCTGCTTCCGAAGCAGCTATGTACTCCGCTTCACATGTAGATCCCGCTACGACGCTTTGTTTAGAACTGCACCAACTTACAGCTCCACCGTTTAATAAAAACACGTATCCGGTTTGCGATTTAGAATTGTTTGGATCAGTGTCAAAGCTTGCATCGACGTAACCATTTACGACTAGCTCTTTGTCACCTCCATATACGAGAAACATATCCTTAGTCCTTTTCAGGTATTTCAGGATGTTCTTGACCGTTGTCCAGTGATCCACTCCTGGATTACTTTGGTACCTTCCTGCCAAGCTTATTGCTAAGCATACGTCAGGTCTGGTACACAGCATTGCATACATGATAGAGCCTATGGCTGAAGCATAGGGAACATTTTTCATTTTCTCTCTATCTTCTGCTGTGGTCGGGCATTGAGTTTGACTCAACTTCACACCTTGTAGCACAGGCAAGAATCCTTTCTTTGCCTGATCCATTTTGAACTTTTTCAAAATTTTGTCAAGGTATGTGCTTTGTGAAAGTCCTATTAAGCGTCTTGATCTATCTCTATAGATCTTGATGCCCAATATGTAAGCAACTTCACCGAGGTCTTTCATTGAAAAACTTTTATTCAAGTATCCTTTTATGCTATCCAGAAATTCTATATCATTTCCAATTAATAATATGTCATCTACATATAAAATTAGAAATGCTACAGAGCTCCCACTCACTTTCTTGTAAATACATGCTTCTCCAAAAGTCTGTATAAAACCATATGCTTTGATCACACTATCAAAGCGTTTATTCCAACTCCGAGATGCTTGCACCAGTCCATAAATGGAATGCTGGAGCTTGCACACTTTGTCAGCACCTTTTGGATCGACAAAACCTTCCGGCTGCATCATATACAACTCTTCTTCTAGAAATCCATTCAAGAATGCAGTCTTGACATCCATTTGCCAAATTTCATAATCATGAAATGCAGCAATAGCTAACATGATTCGGACGGTCTTAAGCATCGCTATGGGTGAGAAAGTCTCATCATAGTCAACCCCTTGAACTTGTCGAAAACCTTTTGCAACAAGTCGAGCTTTATAGACAGTTATATTACCATCAGCGTCAGTCTTCTTCTTAAAGATCCATTTATTCTCAATGGCTTGCCGATCATCGGGCAAGTCAACCAAAGTCCATACTTTGTTTTCATACATGGATCCCATCTCAGATTTCATGGCTTCTAGCCATTTTGCGGAATCCGGGCTCATCATCGCTTCCTTATAGTTCGTAGGTTCATCATGGTCAAGTAACATGACTTCCAGAATAGGATTACCGTACCACTCTGGTGCGGATCTTACTCTGGTAGACCTACGAGGTTCAGTAGAAACTTGATCTGAAGTTTCATGATCATTATCATTAGCTTCCTCACTAATTGGTGTAGTTGTCACAGGAACTGGTTCTCGTGATGAACTACTTTCCAATAAGGGAGTAGATACAGTTATCTCATCAAGTTCTAATTTCCTCCCACTCACTTCTTTCGAGAGAAACTCCTTCTCTAGAAAGGACCATTCTTAGCAATGAATGTCTTGCCTTCGGATCTGTGATAGAAGGTGTACCCAATAGTCTCTTTTGGGTATCCTATGAAGACACATTTCTCCGATTTAGGTTCGAGCTTATCTGGTTGAAGTTTCTTCACATAAGCATCGCAGCCCCAAACTTTAAGAAACGACAACTTTGGTTTCTTGCCAAACCACAGTTCATAAGGCGTCGTTTCAACGGATTTTGATGGTGCCCTATTTAACGTGAATGCGGCCGTCTCTAAAGCATAACCCCAAAACGATAGCGGTAAATCAGTAAGAGACATCATAGATCGCACCATATCAAGTAAAGTACGATTACGACGTTCGGACACACCATTTCGTTGTGGTGTTCCAGGTGGCGTGAGTTGCGAAACTATTCCACATTGTTTCAAGTGTAGGCCAAACTCATTACTCAAATACTCTCCTCCATGATCAGATCGTAGAAACTTTATTTTCTTGTTACGATGATTTTCTACTTCACTCTGAAATTCTTTAAACCTTTCAAATATTTCAGACTTGTGTTTCATCAACTAGATATACCCATATCTGCTCAAATCATATGTGAAGGTGAGAAAATAACGATACCCGCCGCGAGCCTCAACATTCATTGGGCCACAAACATCAGTATGTATGATTTTCAACAAATCAGTTGCTCGCTCCATAGTTCCGGAGAACGGCGTTTTAGTCATCTTGCCCATAAGGCACGGTTCGCAAGTTCCAAGTGATTCATAATCAAGTGATTCCAAAAGTCCATCAGTATGGAGTTTCTTCATGCGCTTTACACCGATATGACCCAAACTGCAGTGCCACAAATAAGTTGCACTATCATTATTAACCCTGCATCTTTTGGTTTCAACACTATGACTATGTGTATCACTACTATCAAGATTTAATAAAAATAGACCACTCTTCAAGGGTGCATGACCATAAAAGATATTACTCATATAAATAGAACAACCATTATTCTCTGATTTAAATGAATAACCGTCTCACATCAAGCAAGATCCAGATATAATGTTCATGCTCAACGCTGGCACCGAATAACAATTATTCAGGTCTAAAACTAATCCCGAAGGTAGATGTAGAGGTAGCGTGCCGACCGCGATCACATCGACTTTGGAACCGTTTCCCACGCGCATCGTCACCTCGTCCTTGGCCAGTGCTCGCTTATTCCGTAGTCCCTGTTTCAAGTTGCAAATATTAGCAACAGAACCAGTATCAAATACCCAGGTGCTACTACGAGCTCTAGTTAGGTACACATCAATAACATGTATATCACATATACCTTTGTTCACTTTGCCATCCTTCTTATCCGCCAAATACTTGGGGCAGTTCCGCTTCCAGTGACCAGTCTGCTTGCAGTGGAAACACTCAGTTTCAGGCTTAGGTCCAGACTTGGGTTTCTTCTCTTGAGCAGCAACTTGCTTGCTGTTCTTCTTGAAGTTCCCCTTCTTCTTCCCTTTGCCCTTTTTCTTGAAACTAGTGGTCTTGTTGACCATCAACACTTGATGCTCCTTCTTGATTTCTACCTCCGCAGCTTTTAGCATTGCGAAGAGCTCGGGAATAGTCTTGTTCATCCCTTGCATATTATAGTTCATCACAAAGCTCTTGTAGCTTGGTGGCAGTGATTGGAGAATTCTGTCAATGACGCTATCATCCGGAAGATTAACTCCCACTTGAATCAACTGATTATTACACCCAGACATTTTGAGTATATGTTCACTGACAGAACTATTCTCCTCCATCTTGCAGCTGTAGAACTTATTGGAGACTTCATATCTCTCGATCCGGGCATTTGCTTGAAATATTAACTTCAACTCTTGGAACATCTCATATGCTCCATGACATTCAAAACGTCATTTAAGACCCGGTTCTAAGCCGTAAATCATGGCACACTGAACTATAGAGTAGTCATCAGCTTTGCTCTGCCAGACGTTCTTAACGTCATCAGTTGCATCAGCAGCAGGCCTGGCACCCAGCGGTGCTTCCAGGACGTAACTTTTCTGTGCAGCAATGAGGATAATCCTCAGGTTACGGACCCAGTCCGGTGTAATTGCTACCATTATCTTTCAACTTCGCTTTCTCAAGGAACGCATTAAAATTCAACGGAACAACAGCACGAGCCATCTATCTACAAACAAACATAGACAAGCGAAATACTATCAGGTACTAAGTTCATGATAAATTTAAGTTCAATTAATCATATTACTTAAGAACTCCCACTTAGACAGACATCTCTCTAGTCATCTAAGTGATCACGTGATCCAAATCAACTAAACCATAACCGATCATCACGTGAGATGGAGTAGTTTTCAATGGTGAACATCACTATGTTGATCATATCTACTATATGATTCACGCTCGACCTTTCGGTCTCCGTGTTCCGAGGCCATATCTGCATATGCTAGGCTCGTCAAGTTTAACCTGAGTATTCTGCATGTGCAAAACTGGCTTGCACCCATTGTAGATGGACGTAGAGCTTATCACACCCGATCATCACGTGGTGTCTGGGCACGACGAACTTTGGCAACGGTGCATACTCAGGGAGAAAACTTCTTGATAATTTTAGTGAGAGATCATCTTAAAATGCTACCGTCAATCAAAGCAAGATAAGATGCATAAAGGATAAACATCACATGCAATCAATATAAGTGATATGATATGGCCATCATCATCTTGTGCTTGTGATCTCCATCTTCAAAGCACCGTCATGATCACCATCGTCACCGGCGCGACTCCTTGATCTCCATCGTAGCATCGTTGTCGTCTCGCCAACTATTGCTTCTACGACTATCGCTACCGCTTAGTGATAAAGTAAAGCAATTACAGGGCGTTTGCATTTCATACAATAAAGCGACAACCATATGGCTCCTGCCAGTTGCCGATAACTTCGGTTACAAAACATGATCATCTCATACAATAAAATATGGCATCACGTCTTGACCATATCACATCACAACATGCCCTGGAAAAACAAGTTAGACGTCCTCTACTTTGTTGTTGCAAATTTTACGTGGCTGCTACGGGCTTTTAGCAAGAACCGTTCTTACCTACGCATAAAAACCACAACAATAGTTTGTCAAGTTGGTGCTGTTTTAACCTTCGCAAGGACCGGGCGTAGCCACACTCGATTCAGCTAAAGTGAGAGAGACAGACACCCGCCAGCCACCTTTGAGCACGAGTGCTCGTAACGGTGAAACCAGTCTCGCGTAAGCGTACACGTAATGTCGGTCCGGGCCGCTTCATCTCACAATACTGCCGAACCAAAGTATGACATGCTGGTAAGCAGTATGACTTGTATCGCCCACAACTCACTTGTGTTCTACTCGTGCATATAACATCAACGCATAAAACCTGGCTCGGATGCCACTGTTGGGGAACGTAGTAATTTCAAAAAAATTCCTACGCACACGCAAGATCATGGTGATGGCATAGCAACGAGAGGGGAGAGTGTTGTCCACGTACCCTCGTAGACCGTAAGCGGAAGCATTAGCACAACGCGGTTGATGTAGTCATACGTCTTCACGATCCGACCGATCCAAGTACCGAACGTACGGCACCTCCGAGTTCAGCACACGTTCAGCTCGATGACGATCCCCGGGCTCCGATCCAGCAAAGCTTCGGGGATGAGTTCCGTCAGCACGACAGCGTGGTGATGATGATGATGTTCTACCGGCGCAGGGCTTCGCCTAAACTCCGCGACGATATGACCGAGGTGGAATATGGTGGAGGGGGGCACCGCACACGGCTAAGGAATGATCCGTAGATCAACTTGTGTGTCTATGGGGTGCCCCCTGCCCCCGTATATAAAGGAGGGAGGGGGGAGGCCGGTCGGCCCTTGTTGGGCGCGCCAGGAGGAGGAGTCCTCCTCCTAGTAGGAGTAGGACTCCTCCTTTCCTACTCCTACTAGGAGGGGAAGGAAGGGGGAGAGGAGGGGAAGGAAAGAGGGGGGCGCCGCCCCCCTTCCTAGTCCAATTTGGACCAGAGGGAGAGGGGGCGCGCGGCCCTTCCTGGCCGCCCCTCTCTCTTCCCACCAAGGCCCATGTGGCCCATTAACTCTCCGGGAGGGGTTCCGGTAACCCTCCGGCACTCAGGTTTTCTCCGAAATCACCCGGAACACTTCCGGTGTCCGAATATAGTCGTCCAATATATCAATCTTTATGTCTCGACCATTTCGAGACTCCTCGTCATGTCCGTGATCACATCCGAGACTCCGAACAAACTTCGGTACATCAAAACTCATAAACTCATAATAAAACTGTCATCGTAACGTTAAGCGTGCGGACCCTACGGGTTCGAGAACTATGTAGACATGACCTAGAACTATTCTCGGTCAATAACCAATAGCGGAACCTGGATGCCCATATTGGTTCCTACATATTCTACGAAGATCTTTATCGGTCAAACCGCATAACAACATACGTTGTTCCCTTTGTCATCGGTATGTTACTTGCCCGAGATTTGATCGTAGGTATCCAATACCTAGTTCAATCTCGTTACCGGCAAGTCTCTTTACTCGTTTTGTAACACATCATCTTATAACTAACTCATTAGTTATAATGCTTGCAAGGCTTAGGTGATGAGTATTACCGAGAGGGCCCAGAGATACCTCTCCGACAGTCGGAGTGACAAAACCTAATCTCGAATTATGCCAACCCAACATGTACCTTCGGAAACACTTGTAGAGCACCTTTATAATCACCCAGTTACGTTGTGACGTTTGGTAGCACACAAAGTGTTCTTCCGGTAAACGGGAGTTGCACAATCTCATAGTTGCAGAAACTTTGTATAAGTCATGAAGAAAGCAATAGCAACATACTAAATGATCAAGTGCTAGGCTAACGTAATGGGTCATGTCAATCACATCATTCTCCTAATGATGTGATCCCATTAATCAAATGACAACACATGTCTATAGTTAGGAAACATAACCATCTTTGATTAATGAGCTAGTCAAGTAGAGGCATACTAGTGACTTTATGTTTGTCTATGTATTCACACGTGTATCATGTTTCCGGTTAATACAATTCTAGCATGAATAATAAACATTTATCATGATATGAGGAAATAAACAATAACTTTATTATTGCCTCTAGGGCATATTTCCTTCATTCTCTTGATACTCTCTTGCTCATATCTGAAGCATACATGTGGTCTCTATTAACCCAGCCTGGCTTTGGATGATAAGTCGCCAGTATGTGACAACGTTACATACTTGGTAGTATTGGCTTCTACAAATTGGGCTATCACCCTTACTGCACAGATATTATAAGCCGACACTATAATTTAATATCACAGGTATGATATTGTTATTATAATTATGTTTACGTTCTATTTAACACCAGCCCTATCTATGACTTTAAACATCAGTGGTTATATGTGAGATATTATGACCCACTCTGCGGTGAACCGCCAAGGGCTCTTGTGATCTACTTGTGTGTAGGATACATCAATTTTTTCATCCGCACCAATTAACATCATGACAAGTATAAAATGATATTATCAACTGGTGACTTAACAGAGTTGAGCACAACATAAACGTGCACGATGGCACGAAAGAGCAAAGTTATGACTACCCTATTACATGACTCAAGGAGTCAAAATGATTAACTATCTTTTCAGCAGATCGCAAATATAAACCGTCCAGCGGCTCACTCCTCTTGACTTTGCTGGCCTGAAGCTTCTGGATATCCCTCTCCGCTTCTTCGTCCTGTTCTACTTCCTGGAAGGTTGGTGATGACCAGTCAATTCCACTTAAATCTCGGAATTCAGCCTCATCATCAATGAGCTCGGCCAGGTCAACTTCAGGAGCGAAAGTGTGCTTGCAAATTGGGGGTATCGAATCATGCACTTTGTAAGACGGCGTCGGCATCTTCTGATTTTCCAAGTCATAAGCCGGTTGATATCTGGACAGGTCTGTTTCATTAGCAATCAGGCTAGCCAGGGGATGTATGTCCTTCACGCGGGCGACAAAGTCTTTCTTGTCAAACGGGGTGTCGTTTTGTTTCAAGCTCGAGTACCCAGTCGATATATCGGCCGGGTCTAGCTCTGGCAGCCAAGCTTTGGCCTGGCTTAAGGCCATCACAGCTCCGGCTCTTGCAGATGATCGCTTCATCTCACTAAACCTCTTAAGCAGAATGGCAAGCTTCCTCAACACGTTAACCAGGAGAGTGGGGGCTTGGTTAGATGGAGAGAGTGGGGCCAATTCACGTTGAGCCCTGGTATAAAGCTGCTCCACTAGTGTATAAACCGCCTTCAGCTTCACAAGCATATCCTGGTTGAGATTGGTGCTCCTGGGACCTACATAAGGTTCATCTCATCATGGAAGATATTCAAATTTGACAATCATAAGGCGACTTACCAAAGATAGCTGAAACCATCTGCGATACATGGCGTTTTAAGCCGGAAAATTCCGTGGTCACCTCCTCAAGAGTCGCCTCCACATTTTCAGCCCATTGTGTCAAGGCAATCTTCTCTTCAGCCCATGCGTTTTTATCGGCTTCAAAACTGGTCTTCAGTTTTTCTGATCAACCACACTGAATTCAAACTTTGAGTTCGCCTTTTGGGTTTCAGATTCTTGCAACTCCAGACGAGTCTTCAAGACAAACAGCTCTGATTGAAGTTGAGTAGTGGTGGTCTGTACATACACTGGGTCACAGTCATAATTCAAATTTAGCTAAAAACATGAAGTCCCAAGCCTTTTGCAAGTAACAACACTTGGCACTTGGGGGCTAATGTCTACCGAAAGAATTATTCATGCGACGGCTTATGTGAATAAGTCCCAAGCACTTTGCGAGCAAGAGTACTTGGCACTTGGGGGCTAATGCATAGAGTTTGTTCTGTTACAACTTTATGATGACCCGTTTGTGCTACAAATGGCCACAGCCAACTCATGAGAATTGCAAAAGTAAGTACTACTTTCTATACAAGAGTATCAAGGACCGGCTCATTCATGTTGATTAAACCGGCCCTTGGGGGCTACGGATCTATTTTAAACCAGATGCTTTAAGTCGGATTTTTGAGGGATTCTATCAAGAGGTATTATTTATGCCCATGGTTGATCTAAAGTCTACAGCATATTCATCATAAATAGTAGACTTGGGGGCTGATAAGAGGTGCATAACTTAGTAAAGGAAGAGCTCACACCTCAATTTTTTGGTGCATTTACTTCACCATGTCAATTTCAAGCTCAAAGATGCTATGCACTTGGCTGAGATAGCCAAAGTATATTTCACCAATGCTTAATTGGGAGTAGTCAGCAACATCAAATCTTACTTTACGCCGCTCAATGTGCTCTTCCTTGGCAGTATGTTTGGCCAAGACAGTAGGCCTTCCCGACTCTCTAAAGCCGGTGTTGGTGATCACCACGTCATCATCTTGAGTGTCAGCCGTCTTAGCTGGGCTCGATGCTTCAGTGTTTAAAGTGTCATCATTTGCTTGGAAATTAGAAGAGCCGGGGATTTCTGGTGGTGGAGGAACATCGTCTTCAGGTGCCGCCGTTTGTGGCTCCAGCTCGCTAACTTTCGGGGTCTTCAACCGGCTTATTCACCCTTGCTTTCTTGCTGGGTTTGGCTTTTCCACTGTATGAGTCATGAGAGGTCAGTATAAGTATCAAGGAGTATAAATGAGCAAATAAGTAATTGTTATTACCCGGGGGCAGTCTTGAAAGCCGGCAAATGAGATTGAGATGAGTCGCCAGAAGAGGAATGAGATGTTTCCTAATAATTTGAGTTGGAAGAGTTAAGTGGTTGGCGGATGAGACCCACCAGAGGATAAAAGAGCTGAAATAAGAAGTGACCTCGTTTCGATGCTTCCTCAGAGTGTTTGGTAAGCCGGAGGACAATTCTTCATCCCTGCTAGTCTGAGTCTGACGCCGGCTCTCGTGATGTTGTTGCTTCAAAAGAAAGTGAGGATCCAGATGAGCTAAGGGGTGTGAAAAGCTTACTTTCTGGGTTACTCTTCGAATTTTCTGTCTTGGCAAGGGCTCGGAGTCGGAGGAAATGATAGTTACCTCTTCTTCAAGTGCTTGACTGGTCCCCGTGTCATCCTGATGATAGTCAATGTCAATAAGATGGTTAAAAAATGATCCAAGGGAGTCAAGGGCTACCTCCGGCTCAAAACTATCGTCCAGCTCAAGCAGCTCAGAAGCACTGGGTTTCTTCCCCTTCTTTTTGGTTGTTTTCTTGACAGCTTTCTTGGCTTTCCTGCCCGTTTAGCAGCTTCATGATCATACTCCTTCAAGAAGTCATCATCAGCCTGTGAAAGACATCAAAGTTGAATCAAGCAAGGTACTTAACGATGAAGGCAAAGTCAGTAATTCAAAGCCTTACTTTTGGTGCGGGGTTAGATTTGCAGAAAGGGCTCAAGCCCACCTTGCTGCAGTCTGCCGGGCTTTCATGCAGAGGAGATTTTGTCATCTCGTTGATGGCATCATCAGTTAAATCCACGGAGTTGTGGCATAGTGGATCTTTTTTCTCACCCGTGTAGGTACACATTAAGCCAGAGTGGCGGCTCAAGGGAATAACCCGCCATGCAACCCAGCACTGGACTAAGTCAATACCGGTTAGGCCGTTTCCCAGCAGAGCTTTGACTTTGGCAATGGTGGGGGCGAGTTTCTTTCGTTCAGCTGCTGTTAACTTGTCAGGGAGGATATGTTTTGAGTCCAGGCGCAGGGCGCGAAAGCCGGGCAGTGGGTTCTCGTCAGCCGAAGAAGTGTCTTTGCAATAGAACCATGTTTGATTCCAATCCTTGGGATGACTCGGCAGATGAGCATAAGGAAAGATGGCATCTCTCCTTCGCTGAATTGAGATTCCACCAAGTTCCAGACTAGGTCCATTGGAATACTCATTTTGGCGGTTTAAATAGAAGTATTCTCTGAATAGCTCTACACTGGGCTCCTCTTGAAGGTATACCTCACAAAAGACTTGGAAATTACATATGTTTGACACAAAATTGGGTCTGATGTCTTGAGGATGAAGATTGAAAGAGTGCAGGACATCCCGTAAGAACTTAGAGCCGGGCGGTGAGAAGCCCCGGTTCATATGATCAGTAAAAATAATGACTCCGCCTTCCTTTGGTTGAGGTTTCTCTTCTTCCGGTTTAGGGGCGCGATACTGCATGACAGATTTCTTTGGCAAATAGCCGGTTTTTTCAAAGTCCCGAAGTGTGTTCTCCGTGATGATGGAGCGTACCCAATTACGGGAAGTGTTTGTCTTGGGCGGCATTGTGAAAAAGGAAGCCTAAAAAATAAAAAGAACAAATTCGCCGGTTCAAATTAAGCCGGAGGAAAAAGTACTGCAGCACATATTCAGAGTGGCGGCTTAAAAAGGGGCCTAATGGTATATGATTAGTTACAACGGGTTATGTAAGCCGCCATGCGCAGTTTGAAGACTATCAAGGGAGAAATCTGTTGAGCATTAAATTTAACTACAGTTGATGATATAAGCCGCCAGGTGGATCTAGCAAGAAGAAAAAAATCTGCTAAGTGCTAGACAGACAAGTTTCACAGACTACAATTATAAATTTGGATCTAGCGCTGTGTGAAAAAGGAAAATAAATCAAAACCTAAAAACAGTGCAGGGGAGTTCACAGGCTCTGATGAGATCTTCTTTCAAGAGAAAAGGATCCGCTAGCATTGAAGACCTGGGCAAAATTACTACCGCGCAAGTTTTAGGCTATCTTTAGATCAAAAGGTGTTAGGGTTGAAGAACTACGATGAACCATGAAGAACACAAGGAACTATAGAAACCCTAGTGCAGATCTGGAGCGTACGAGGGTGAGCACTACGGATGCATATCAGACTGCGATGGAGCGCCGCTGTTCTCTGGTCCGAATCAGGTTGATGCAGCGGCCAAGGACGAGGCAGACGGCGAGCTTCGCGGTGGTGGTGGTGGAGCTCAAGTAATAGGAGAGCCGCGAGAGGAGGAAGACGAAGGAAAGAGGGGAGCATGAGAAAGGGCTGTTCAACCCTATTTATAAGGAAGGATAACAAGTGGGCGCAAAAAACGAGGAGGCAAAAACATGGTTATCCAGCTGCTTGGGCGCCTTGATTCTCCGGACAGTTATTAAAGACAATAGATCCATTGAGATATATCAGATATTGTGCAAATTAATGACAGGTGACGTCATGGCGGGTTACCACAATTCCAGGAGATGACGTCATGGCGGGTTATGAATCGCGCAAGTGAAGAAGGGAAGATTATTTCCTAAGTGTTGAAGGTTGACATGAACAAGTTCAAATCAACCTAGGGCCTAATGTTGGGGATATAACTATTAGGTATGACCCGCCCAGGAGGGGCCGGGTTATACCAATGGCGATTTATCATATGAAGCCCACAAGGATATCGAAGATGGCGGTTCAAGATAAGGGCCCAAGGCCCAAGGGCGACTTAAGGCCCGTAGATTAAACCGACATATGTATAAAGACTTGTATTGTAAGGCATGTACAGGAAGTCACCGAGCCGGACACGTTGTCTATGAGCCAGCCGGGACTCCGTGAGCCGCTGGGCGTCAACCTGAGTATATAGAGTGACGACCTGGCGGCGGTTCAGGGTAAGAGATAACAGATCGAAAGCTAGGTCAAGCAGATTCGCTCCCTGGTAATCGAGACATAAGCAATACCACCTCAAACTGGATTAGGCCTTTACCTTCACCGCAAGGGGCCGAACCAGTATAAACTCATGTGTCCTTTGTCCCGTTCAACCCCTTTAAGCTAACCTAGAGGCGCTGGCTCCACGACTAAGTCCTTTCACGAGGACATCTGTCGTGACTATTCCACGACAACTTGCCTCACTTGGGTAGATCTTCACGAAGTAGGCGATCTCCTTGCCCTTACAAACTCCTTGGTTCAACCCCACAATCTTGACGGAGGCTCCCAAGTGACACCTAACCAATCTAGGAGACACCACTCTCCAAAAGGTAATAGATGGTGTGTTGACGATGAACTCCTTGCTCTTGTGCTTCAAATGATAGTCTCCCCAACACTCAACTCTCTCTCACAGATTTGGCTATGGTGGAAAGATGATTTGAGTGGAAAGCAACTTGGGGAAGGCTAGAGATCAAGATTCTTGTGGTTGGATTGGAATGTCTTGGTCTCAACACATGAGTAGGTGGTTCTCTATCAGAAAATGAGTAGTGGAAGTGTAGGTACGTTCTGATGACTCTCACAAATGGAGAAGGGGGTAGAGGGGGTATATATATCCTCCACACAAAATCCAACCGTTACACACTTCTTACCCAACTCGGTTAGACCGAATAGAAGAACTCGGTGAGACCAATTTAGTTCAAAATGTGAACGTTAGGAATCTCGCTGGGACCGATGAGATCAACTTAGTGGGACCGATCGCTCCTGTCGATGAGACTGAAACGTTACCAAAAGGAAACAAAGAGTTTGCAATGCGAATCTGGTGGAACCGATCGCTCATTTCGGTGAGACCGAATTGTTGCGAAGGGAAACAAAGAGTTTGCAAAGTCATCTCGGTGAGATCGAGAGCCGTATTGTTGAGACCGAACTAATTAGGGTTTCTGGCTATGGCCATGTCAAATGAACTCAGTGGCGCTGGATAGATCAAATCGGTGGGGCCGAGTTTGACTTTAGGTTTTGGACATAGGTGGAAATGAGAAAGTGGTTGAGGGTTTTGGAGCAATATCACTAAGCACTTTGAGCAAGTAGACCATTAAGCAACACCTTATCCCCTTTTAATAGTATTGGCTTTCATATGGACTCAATGTGATCTTGGATCACTAAAAGAAAATGAAGAGTCTTGAGCCTTTGTCAATCTTTGTCCTTAGCATTTTGAGGGGGTCCACATCTCTAGTCCATGCCATGCCAATCATTGTACTTTCTGAAATATTTAACTTGAATGGATATTGGTTCAATGAGCTATATGTTCTTATGAATTACCAAAACCACCCGGGGATTAGTTGCACTTTCATCCCTCCCGTTAAAAAAACCAAAGCCCATTGAGGGGATCTTGTTTCGTGCTTGCCTTGGCAGTTGCTGACTCAATTCAATTACATAAATAACATGTAATTAAGAATTCGGAAATTGCATTATATATGTGAGATCACCTTCCTAAAAGATAGACATAAGATATTTCTTGATAATTTTCCAAAACACAACCAGATAATCCCGCATACGAAATCACTACTCCAGCGCGCTATGCCATTTATTATTATATCTACTATTAATTGGCAATAATCAGTTTCCTAATACAATAAAAATAACATATCTTTTTTTTCTTATGGGTGTACGATCAACAGGCTCTCAGCGACATAGCCGAGCATCGCTTGCCAACATGGACAACGCCACGATGAGCCCGCGACATGGGCGATCTAGCGTTCACCATGAAGGATGGCTACTATGCTCTACATGATGTACAGACGTCGACTGTTGTCGAAACGTTCGTGGGCGAGGACAACATGACACAACATTGGTTAGGTGGTTCATGCTATTGTAGAAAAGAGGGGTGTTCCAAGCATAAGAAGGAAAAAGAACTAAAGCCACCACGTGGTCTATGGTGTTGGAGAAAGAAAGAGTGTTCTAAGAAATAAAACAAAAAAAGAAAGAAAGAATATTCTAGAAAACAATTAGGAATGAGAACTAAAGCTAGTAAGGAATGAGAGAGAAGATGATGAGGCGTTGATGACGAACACACTAATGTTGACGTGCTGCTGGTTGGCGAAGAGGCTAGAATTAGAAGATGCAGGGAAGGACGAGAAAGAAAAGAACGACAATTATCCCTTTAGCAATGAATGGTACGTGGGGTGGAGTTGGAGCATATTGATGACTAGGAATATGTTCGCATTTTCACTCGTCTCCGACGTCATTGTGCATTTGCAAAGTTGAATGGACCTTTGAGAATAATTTCTATAGTTACTTTGTTGTTTTGTGTCAATAGTATGTGTTAGGTTAACCCACTCTATTATATTATAAACATGAAAAATTCCATCCCTGTTGCAATGCACAACGAAGATGAAGTGGATGTCATTTGGTTTTAAAGGAACTGACTCCAGTGAGAAATGTCCCACTACAACGGGGAACCAAGCGGGAAGGGGAGGTTCCAACAGAAAAGGGCAAGATGCATCGTGGGATGGGTTTTTTGTGTTGGACCCGATTGTTAAAAATAACATGAGCATTCTGCTAGTCTTTATATGGACATCAGACATTCAGGCATTCTGCTAGTCTCTATCTAGCGGCTGCATTCACTTGAATTTGAAATAATCTGTAATACTCTCCCCGAAACTTTGTACTAAATCAGCGACGATGATTAATCATATATACAATACTTGTACAATCGAAACTTAATTAATTTGCTCCACTGGAGAAGGCAAACAAAAACAAAGTTGCACTGAACTTACAATGAGATTAGCATGGGAAAATTCATTGGAGAACTATACTATATTGCACGCACCACGGTCATTAATTTACTTGTATGCTATCGCAGTTTAATAGTGTCGTGCATGCCAGCGTACGTGGTTAGATACATATACACGGAGAGAGAGAAAGGATGGAAGAGCGATGAGCCGTGGATCCGCCATTGCCGGCGACCCGCCCACGTGCATGCAGCTGGCCACGCCGGAATAGTTGATCTCCATGGACGGAGCTTAATTAGAAGGCGAGGACGCCGGCGGCTGCTGCGGCCACGGCCACGGCGCTGCCGAAGCGGGTGGTGAGGGAGGAGGCGGCGCTGGGCGCCGGCGCGTCGCCCCCGGCGGCGCCGGGCGTGGACCCCTCCGGCTTGGGCTCGGTCATGGTGGTGCCGATGGGGGAGCCGACGGGCGCGGCGTCCTCGTCGTCCATGGCGTCGTCCCCCGGCTTGTCGCCCTCGAAGGACCCCACGGGGGTCTTGGCCACCGGGGTCAGGATCGTCGGCTTGGCGTCGTCCGCCGCGGCCACCGCCGCGAGCAGCGCGACGGCGGCGAGCAGGAGGAGCAGCAGCAGCGGCGGCGGCGGCGTCCGGTGCCCGGCGGCGGCGGCCATGTTGCGGGTGCACACGCACGTACGTACGTCGAGGTTCTCCGATCGAGCGCGAGCGGCGCAAGTCTGCGTCGTCGGCGTGCGCGTGCGTGTGTCGGGGAGGACGGCGAGGCGCGCGCGCGCGTATATATATATGCGTGCCACGGGAGGAGCGGAGCGGTGGAGAATTCGGGCGGACGAGGTTTGAACCGGGCGGACGGACGGACGAGCGGTGGCGGATGGGCGGGAGGCGCCACTGGCTGCGCGGGCCCCACGCTCCTCGGTCGCCGTCCCTGTTTAGTTTTTCATATTCTTTCTTGTTTCCGCGTGAATATATCTTGGAAATCACAGCACCCATTCCACGTCCTGTAATAATCGGAAACACTAAAAATCCAATATCAGATTTCTAGGCATGTTGAATCTGATGTTTTTCATGACAATTTATATCGATTCGATGATAGCAAATTTTGTTTGCAAGCACGGTAATTTTCTGACAAACAAATGAACCGAGACGGATTTCGCATGCTCGTCAACTAACCTTGTCATTCTTGAAAAACATAATTTATCATAAAAAATATATTTGATTTGTCATGGTCAAAAATCCGACGTCAAATGTGTAGTCCAATGTCCAAACACAGACAAGGCAATATATCCACAATCCACCGCAATCATCAGCTTATCCACTCTGTTTTTCTTCTGCTAGTCTTCTTCCATAGCCGTGTTCCCATTTTCATCTTCTTGAGCTTCCGCTCGTCCACCCTCTTCCATATGCCCGATTTTGCCATCTCCCGTTGTAATGCATTTTGCTCATTCTTCCAGCATCACACGATCCTCCTCCAATTGCAAGCATGCCTAGTAATGCACAAACAAGCATGCATAACACACAAATTCAGCCGGAGATCAAATCGGTTTGAAATCAAAACAAGCTCTATTCTGGAGCTTCCTTATCGCTCGTCAAAGAGCTGCTAAGCCCACAATTTGCAAGTTTCGACTATTTGGCAGAAACGTAGGAATCCACCAGAAATATTGTAAGAGAGCAATACCCAAACCTCTATATCCGGGGAGGTTTTTGCCCCCACGTCTCGCCACATGGCCGATGGGGAACGGGAGGCCTATCAATTGTTGATACATGCATTTGTTTGGGAGGCTACGGGATAGAAACCACGTGTGGCCGTAGGCCCTTCGATCAAAATTCTGTTATCTAATTTGCATTTTCCCGTGTGCACTTGGGGTGTCTTTAGCATTTTGGTTCAGATGATTATTTGTTAATATACTAAACCTGACAAGGTTTCTTTTACCCTGTTTTTTTGACTTTTTTCTACCAGTGAAAAACCGGCCAATCGGGTCACGCCACGTTGTTTATTGGGGATATAGCTAGGTACACTTTGGGGTGGCTCTACCAATTTCACATTGGATGTTAGACATTTCCCCCGCCAGCACATGGGCTGCATGGTTAACTACGTATCTTTTTTTTTTGCTTCCTATTTAGATGCATCTATGAACGGCGGTAGCATGCTTCCTTGTTTTTTGCCTTTATGAAGAGGTGTGTTGCATGGCTGCCGATTTATCCCCATCTCTCCCGAAGGTTCCTATCAAATGCGTGCACGGCTTAACCACCGCTTCGCCGCTGTTAGGAGCCTATAAAAACTGTCCGCGGCAACATCGCCATTCAGTCTGCCGCGGAGCAGCAGTAGCCACCCCGACCCTTCTTCCCTATCCCGCTTTATCTTTCGTCTTGCCCATCCCCTGCTCCACCGGCCAGAGGTGGCTTCTAGCCCTCCTAGAAGCGGCACCATTCTTTCTCTGCCCGGCGGACAGCACCTCGCACGTAGACGCGCTGCCGTCGCCGTCGTGGATAAATCACTAGCCAAATCCCGTGACGCTAAGCTATGCTGCTTTACTTGCCTATAAAAGGTACTCACCTCTCGTGACGGTCGCTACCTCGCCTTCCTCCCTGTTCTCCTCGAGACCTCGACCCACCTCCTCTTGTTGCGGCACCATCTCTTGAATGATCATGTGCAGGTATTGTCTTGGAGGAGATGCCCTCACAGTGGTGATGGCCTGTGTGTGCAGCGTGGCGGCGCTGGCCATGATCAGCACGCGGAAGAGATGCCTCCCATGGCTACCGGCCAGATCTCCCGTCAAGCCATCTACCAAGCTCATGGGTCATTTCCTACAGCGGTGGTGGCAGCCACAACACCGGACTGGAGCACGGGCTCTGCCACGAGGTGTACCTCGCCATTGGTCGTTGCTGGGCTTCTCCACCTAGCTATGAACAACACATCGATGATCACCGAGCCCGGCCTCGGAGGCGGTCAACACATGCGGCGGCGGACAGATGAAAGAGGTCCTGTGTCGGCTGGCACTACAAAAAAATACACTTCCGTGATGATACGTGTTTGTCACAGTAGGTCGCGTTTTCTGTCATGCATGTACATCCATGACAAATTTATGACAGAATCAAGATAGTCATACCTGTGCTGTCGTAGAAGTGTTTCATGACATTACCAAAATTATCATCACGGAAGTGTCCACTTCCATGACGATAAATCGCGTGTCACAGAAGCTCTTTCTTCAAGGGTGACCGACACATAGCATCCACCGTAACGGAACGCCGTTAAGCTATCGGGTCGGGTTTTGAATCCGATAACCCGTTAACAGCCCCGACCAATGGGGATTTTCCAGGTGTAAAATCATCGTTGGCTGGAGGAAACACGTGTCGGCTCATCGTTGGAACAGATGTCATCCACTCATTGGACAGAAGGCGCCTATGATACGTCGACACGTGGCACGACCCATCAAGTTTAAATGGACCGGCCCAACTAAAGGCACACAAAATTTTGCGGACCATAATGGGCCGGCCCAGCTAAACGCCCACGAGATTTTGCGGACCATAATGGGCTGGCCCAGCTAAAGGCACACAAGATTTCGCGGCCCATAATGGGCCGACCCAGGTAAAGGCCCACAAGATTTTTGTGTGCTATAATGGGCCGGCCCAGGTAAAGGCCCACAAAATTTTTGCGGATCATAATGGGCCGGCCCTGCTAAAGGCCCACGAGATTTCGCCGACACTAATGGGACGGCCCAACTGTAGGCCCACAAGATTTTGAGGACCCTAGTAGGTCGGCCCATTAACTGGCTGCCATGTTTTGGGCCAAATGTCGGCCCATATTTGATCCGGTCCACTAATGGCATGCCACGTTTCGGGCCTAATAATGGCCCATATGAGATCCGGCCCGTTAAAAGCCTCCCATGTTCTGAGCCAATCACGGTCCAGATCAGGTCCGACCCTTTAAGAGGCTTCGGCCTCAATTATGGCCCATATCAGATTCGACCCGTTAACTGGACGCTATGCTTTTGGGTCCACTTGCTAAAGGCCCATTTAGTAAATCGGCCTGATATTAGTTTCGGCCTGTTAAGGACCTGTTTAATATTTCGGCCCTATATTAATTTCGGCCTGTTAAAAGCCCGTCATATAGTTGGGCCTAACTACGGCCCGGTTTGCATCCGGCCTGCTCGCAGCCGATATCTGATTGGACCAAACAAGGACCGAGACAATTTTGGCTTGTTAAAAGCCCATGATTTGATTCACACAATCTTCGGCCGGGGTCTAATTCGGGCTGCTGCCGGCCCGTGAGCTGTTCGGCACGTTTCAGGCCCAACCTACTTCTCAGCCTCCTAAAAGCCCATTGAGTTTTCTTGCGAAAAGAGGGCCGGGGGTTACTCGGCCTATTAAAGGCCCGAATCTACTAGTGGGCCAGTTTGACGGGGCCCATGATGCGGATCATACATTGTGATTACATGACGGCCCGATTATGTACCATAATTTTACGGTTTGACCGCTTTACTATGAAGACATGATATATATATATATATACAGTAAAATAACTGCAGCATCGTGAATAAGAAAAAACCTAGACTATACAATAAAGAAATTACGGCATATTACATCCACTGGGCATCAAAGTTCGCCACTATGATAATAAAGCACAAGCAGACAGCAGATTACATACACTGGGCATCAAAGATCGCCACCAGTGCAAATAAACACACCGAGAAAATAATATACAAAACCGATAGCACTTCAATAGAGTTCAAGAAAGGATAGCCCTGCTGGCGAGCTGCAGCGCAAGCACTTGAGCAAGATGATGAGACTGCGCTTGTTCAACACTTATATCTTCCTCACTCTGAAAGATAAACAAGCAGACAAATGACATGTTTTGCACATAAAAGTATCAGTGCTGACAATTCATCACATTTCTTACTGACGAATAAAGTGACACTGTTTAAAAATGCATTAACACAATATGGTATTGTTCAGGTTAAGACATGACAGGAAATGCTATTGTGAAGGAGTTGGCAGCTTCACGCCACCACTGGATTACAGATCAAAAACTCATAAGTATCAATGGTTAGTGTGCTGTCAATTTATCCCATTTCAGATTGGCAAATAAAGAGACGGTTTAAGTAATAGTAGAATGATATGACATTGTTCATAGTTAAGACATTGCAGAATATGACATTGTGCTGTAGTGGGTAGGTTCACCACACCACTGGATTACGGATGAAGAATAGAAGCATACATGCAGTGCAAAAGAAGATCACTTGCTCTGTATAGTTTAATTTACATGGTATGAAGAAGGAACTTGGTTGTACAACTGAAAACTTAAATTGAGAAGGACAAACTTTTGTTTATGAACTACATAATAAACTTTAAACATGCAATTTGATGCAAACACCAAAAATGAACAGCTGTTGCAGTCATGCCTAACCAAATATACACAACAAAGTTTGAAGGCCTGAGAAGGACAAACTTACATTACTGGTGAAGACATGCTCTATAAAGCCCTTGTCCATGCTGATGAGGGGGGGGGGGCAATTCAAGAAGTTTACCACAGAATCCTCTTCATAAGCATTGCCTTTATTCTACATTTTGCTAAGAGTATATATAGATGTGATAATATACGAAAAAATGGAGAATATTTAAGATAAGATGAAGAGTGATGCTACATAACCAAGTAGCTATAAATGTATGTGCAGCGATACAGGCAAAAGGCACAGCCAAGAGCAATGCACAGCTAAACTTCTTCAGTACCAACCTTATGGTAAGAGTAAATATAGATCTGATGTGTAGAAAATGAAGGGCAAAGGAAAATAAGCTGTAGAGTGATGGTACATGAACAACTACCTATCAATATAAGTACACTGATAAAGGACAGCATGTACTTACAAGAACAATGCAGAGCTAAAAAAATTTATTGGCATTGGATATATTCTACACTAATGTAACCATTCATACAGATCAGATAATTTGGAGCGAACAATTGATAAGCAAGCTATCATGCATACTGCTGTCACATAATGAACCAGGTACATATGCAAGTACAGTGATATAGGACAACAGGTACTAACAAGAGCAAAGCAGCGGACAACATATTTGTGATATCCTATCATTCTTTTCAAACCGGAATTCTTCTTCGAGCAGATTTCCTGCAAAAAAGATCCGTAACGCACAAGCGAAAAAGTAGAAGTTCAAATTGTCATGTGATTTCATAGACAGTACCTCATCCTGGGAACGAGACCAGCGCATAACAAGGTTTTTCCATTCAATGTCTTCTAAATTTAGCACAGGAGACTTCATCGGAAATTCGTTTATAGACTTGCCATCAAAGTGTGATTTGTTGGAAATATGCCCTAGAGGCAATAATAAAATGGTTATTATTGTATTTCCTTGTTCATGATAATTGTCTATTATTCATGCTATAATTGTATTGACCGGAAACCGCAATACATGTGTGAATACATAGACCACAACATGTCCCTAGTGAGCCTCTAGTTGACTAGCTTGTTGATCAACAGATGATCATGGTTTCCTGACCATGGACATTGGATGTCATTGATAACGAGATCACATCATTAGGAGAATGATGTGATGGACAAGACCTAATCCTAAGCATAGCACAAGATCGTGTAGTTCGTTTGCTAAAGCTTTTCTAATGTCAAGTATCATTTCCTTAGACCATGAGATTGTGTAACTCCCTGATACCGTAGGAGTGCTTTGGGTGTACCAAACGTCACAACGTAACTGGGTGACTATAAAGGTGCACTACAGGTATCTTCGAAAGTGTATGTTGGGTTGGCACGAATCGAGACTGGGATTTGTCATCATAATGAGCGCAATGTGACCAAGTGGTTGGTCACGGGATCATGCATTACGGAACGAGTAAAGTGACTTGCCTGTAACGAGATTGAACAAGGTATTGGGATACCGACGATCGAATCTCGGGCAAGTAACGTACCGATTGACAAAGGGAATTGCATACGAGATTGCTTGAATCCTTGACATCGTGGTTCATCCGATGAGATCATCGTGGAACATGTGGGAGCCAACATGGGTATCCAGATCCCGCTGTTGGTTATTGGTTGGAGAGGTGTCTCGGTCATGTCTGCATGATTCCCGAACCCGTAGGGTCTACACACTTAAGGTTCGATGACGCTAGGGTCATAAAGGAAGTTTGTATGTGGTTACCGAATGTTGTTCGGAGTCCCGGATGAGATCTCGGACGTCATGAGGAGTTCCGAAATGGTCCGGAGGTAAAGATTTATATATGGGAAGTCCAGTTTTCAGTCACCGGAATAGTTTCGGGGGTTATCGGTATTGTACCGGGACCACCGAAAGGTGTCCGGGGGTCCACCGGGTGCGGCCACCTGCCCCGGGGGACTTAATGGGCTGAATATGGGAGGGAACAAGCCCCTAGTGGGCTGGTGCGCCCCTCCCCAAGGGCCCAAGGCGCCTAGGGTTACAAACCCTAGGGGAGGGGGCGCCTCCACCTTGCTTGGGGGGCAAGTCTCCCCCTCCTGGGCGCCGCCCCTCCCCTCTAGATGGGATCTGGAGGGGGACGGCGCCCTCTCCCCTTCCCCTATATATAGTGGGGGTTTTGGGGCTGCCCAACACATGAGTTTTCATCTCTCCTGGCACAGCCCTACCCCTCTCCCTCCTCGTCTCTCGCAGTGCTTGGCGAAGCCCTGCTGGAGTGCCATGCTCCTCCATAACCACCACGCCGTTGTGCTGCTGCTGGACGGAGTCTTCCTCAACCTCTCCCTCTCTCCTTGCTGGATCAAGGCACGGGAGACGTCACCGGGCTGCACATGTGTTGAACGCGGAGGCACCGTTCTTCGGTGCTTAGATCGGATTCGACCGTGATCTGAATCGCTTCGTGAACGACTCCACCAACCGCGTTCTTGTAACGCTTCTGCATCGCGATCTTCAAGGGTATGAAGATGCACTCCCCTATCTCTCGTTGCTAGTATCTCCATAGATTGATCTTGGTGATGCGTAGAAAATTTTGAATTTCTGCTACGTTCCCCAACAGTGGCATCATGAGCTTGGTCTATTGCGTAGATTCTATGCACGAGTAGAACACAAGTTGTTGTGGGCGTTGATTTTGTTCAATATGCTTACTATTACTAGTCCTATCTTGTTTCGACGGTATTGTGGGATGAAGCGGCCCGGACCGACCTTACACGTACACTTACGTGAGACAGGTTCCACCGACTAACATGCACTTGTTGCATAAGGTGGCTAGCGGGTGCCAGTCTCTCCCACTTTAGTCGGATCGGATTCGATGAAAAGGGTCCTTATGAAGGGTAAATAGCAATTGGCATATCACGTTGTGGCTTTTGTGTAGGTAAGAAACGTTCTTGCTAGAAACCCATAGCAGCCACGTAAAACATGCAAACAACAATTAGAGGACGTCTAACTTGTTTTTGCAGGGTATGCTAAGTGATGTGATATGGCCAAGAAGGATGTGATGAATGAAATATATGTGATGTATGAGATTCATCATATTCTTGTAATAGGAATCACGACTTGCATGTCGATGAGTATGACAACCGGCAGGAGCCATAGGAGTTGTCTTAATTTATTGTATGACATGCGTGTCATTGAACAATGCCATGTAATTACTTTACTTTATTGCTAACCGTTAGCCATAGTAGTAGAAGTAATAAGTTGGCGAGACAACTTCATGGAGACACGATGATGGAGATCATGATGATGGAGATCATGGTGTCATGCCGGTGACGATGATGATCATGGAGCCCCGAAGATGGAGATCAAAAGGAGCAAAATGATATTGGCCATATCATGTCACTATTTGATTGCATGTGATGTTTATCATGTTTATGCATCTTATTTGCTTAGAACGACGGTAGTAAATAAGATGATCCCTCATAATAATTTCAAGAAAGTGTTCCCCTAACTGTGCACCGTTGCGAAAGTTCGTTGTTTCGAAGCACCACGTGATGATCGGGTGTGATAGATTCTAACGTTCACATACAACGGATGTAAGCCAGATTTACACACGCAAAACACTTAGGTTGACTTGACGAGCCTAGCATGTACAGACATGGCCTCGGAACACAAGAGACCGAAAGGTCGAGCATGAGTCGTATAGTAGATACGATCAACATGAAGATGTTCACCGATGATGACTAGTCCGTCTCACGTGATGATCGGACACGGCCTAGTTGACTCGGATCATGTATCACTTAGATGACTAGAGGGATGTCTATCTGAGTGGGAGTTCATTAGATGAACTTAATTATCCTGAACATAGTCACAAGATCTTTGCAAATTATGTCGTAGCTCGCGTTTTAGTTCTACTGTTCTAGATATGTTCCTAGAGAAAATTTAGTTGAAAGTTGATAGTAGCAATTATGCGGATTGGGTCCGTAAACTGAGGATTGTCCTCATTGCTGCGTTGAAGGCTTATGTCCTTAATGCACCGCTCGGTGTGCTGAACCTCGAACGTCGTCTGCGGATGTTGCGAGCATCTGACATACACGTTTTGATGACTACGTGATAGTTCAGTAATGTTAAATGGTTTAGAATTGAGGCGCTAAAGACGTTTTAGAAACGTCGCGGAACATGTGAGATGTTCCAATGGCTGAAATTGGGATTTCAAGCTCGTGCCCACGTCAAGAGGTATAAGACCTCCGGCGAGCTTCTTAGCCTACAAACTAAGGGAGAAAAGCTCAATCTTTGAGCTTGTACTCAGATTGTCTGGGTACAATAATCACTTGAATCGAGTGGGATTTAATCTTCCAGATGAGATAGTGATGTTTCTCCAAAGACATTGCCACCAAGCTACTAGAGCTTCGTGATGAACTATAACATATCAGGGATAGATATGATGATCCTTGAAATATTCGCGATGTTTGACACCGCGAAAGTAGAAATCAATAAGGAGCATCAATTGTTGATGGTTAGTGAAACCACTAGTTTCAAGAAGGGCAAGGGCAAGAAGGGGTACTTCATGAAATGGCAAATCAGTTGCTGCTCCAGTGAAGAAACCCAGGGTTGAATCCAAACCTAAGACTAAGTGCTTCTGTAATGAGGGAGCGGTCACTAAAGCGGAACTACCCTAGATACTTGGTAGATGAGAAGGCTGGCAAGGTTGACAGAAGTATATTGGATATACATTGTATTAAATGTGTACTTTACTAGTACTCCTAGTAGCACCAGGGTATTAAGATACCGGTTCGGTTGCTAAGTGTTAGTAACTCGAAATAAAAGAGCTACGGAATAAACGGAGACTAGCTAAAGGTGAGATGACGATGTGGGTTGGAAGTGTTTCCAAGGTTGATGTGATCAAGCATCGCCTGCTCCCTCTACCATCGAGATTGGTGTTAAACCTAAATAATTGTTATTTGGTGTTTGCGTTGAGCATAGACATGATTGGATTATGTCTATCGCAATACAGTTATTCATTTAAGGAGAATAATGGTTACTCTGTTTATTTGAATAATACCTTCAATGGTCTTGCACCTAAAATGAATGGTTTATTGAATCTCGATCATAGTGATACACATGTTCATGCCAAAAGATATAAGATAGTAATGATAGTACCACCTCCTTGTGGCACTGCCATTTGAGTCATATTGGTATAAAATGCATGAAGAAGCTCCATGTTGATTGATCTTTGGACTCACTCGTTTATGAAAAGTTTGAGACATGCGAACCATGTCCATTGGTATGTACGCATGAAGAAACTCCATGCAGGTGGATCGTTTGGATTCACTTGATTTTGAATCACTTGAGACATGCAAATCATACCACATGAGCAAGATGACTGAAAAGCCTCGTTTTCAGTATGATGGAACAAGAGAGCAACTTGTTGGAAGTAATACATTTTGATGTGTGCTGTCCAATGAGTGCCGAGGCACGCAGTGGATATTGTTATGTTCTTACTTCATAGATGACTTGAGTAGATGCTGAGTATATTTACTTGATGAAACACAAGTCTGAATTATTGAAAGGTTCAAGTAATTTCAGAGTGGAGTTGAAGATCATCGTGACTAGAGGATAAAATGTCTATGATATGATCATTGAGATGAATATCTGAGCTACGAGTTTGGTACACAATTAAGACCTTGTGGAAATTGGTTCATAGCTAATACCGCCTGGAACACCATAGTGTGATGGTGTGTCCGAACATCATAGATGCACCCTATTGGATATGGGGCATACCATGATGTTTCTTATCGAATTACCACTATCGTTTATGGATTAGGCATTAGAGACAACCACATTCACTTTAATAGTGCACCACATAATTCCATTGAGATGACACCGTGTGAACTATGGTTTAGAGAAACCTAAGCTGTCATTTCTTGAAAGTTTGGGGCTGCGATGCTTATGTGAAAAAGTTTCATGCTGATAAGCTCGATCCCCAAGCGGATAAATGCATCTTCATAGGACACCCAAAAAAGTTGGGTATACCTCCTAATTCAGATCCGGAAGCAAAAGAAATTGTTTCTATAAACGGGTCCTTTCTCGAGGAAAAGTTTCTCTCGAAAGAATTGAGTGGGAGGATGGTGGAGACTTGATGAGGTTATTGAACCATCACTTCAACTAGTGTGTAGCAGGGCACAGGAAGTTGTTCCTATGGCGCCTACACCAATTGAAGTGGAAGCTAATGATAGTGATCATGAAACTTCAGATCAAGTCACTACCAAATCTTGTAGGTCGACAAGGATGCGTACTACTTCAGAGTGGTACGTAATCCTGTCTTAGAGGTCATGTTGCTAGACAACAATGAACCTACAAGCTATGGAGGAGCGATGGTGGGCCCGGATTCCGACGAATGGCTCGAGGCCATAAAAATTCGAGAGAGGATCCATGTATGAAAACAAAGTATAGACTTTGGAAGAACTACTCGATGGTCGTAAGGCTGTTGAGTACAGATGGATTTTAAAAGGAAGACAAACAATGATGGTAAGTGTCACCATTAAGAAAGCTTGACTTGTCGCTAAGATGTTTTCCGACAAGTTCAAGGAGTTGACTACGATGAGACTTTCTCACTCGTACCGATGCTAAGAGTCCGTCAGAATTATATTGGCAGTTACTGCATTATTTATGAAATCTTGCAGATAGGATGTCAAAACATTGTTTCCTCGACGATTTTCTTGAGGAAAGGTTGTATGTGATACAACCAGAAGGTTTTGTCAATCCTGACAGATGCCAACAAGTATGCAAAGCTCCAGTAATCCTTCTAAGGACTGGAGTAAGCATCTCGGAGATGGAATATACGCTTTGATGAGATGATCAAATATTTTGGGTTTATACAAAGTTTATGAGAAACTTGTATTTCCAAAGAAGTGAGTGGGAGCACTATAGAATTTTTGATGAGTATATGTTGTTAACATATTGTTGGTCAGAAATGTTGTAGAATATCTGGAAAGCATATAGGGTTATTTGAAAAGTGTTTTTCAATGGAAAACCTGGATTAAGCTACTTGAACATTGAGCATCAAGATCTATAAGGATAGATCAAAAACGCTTAATAGTACTTTCAAATAAATACATACCGTGACAAGATTTTGAAGGAGTTCAAAATAGATCAGCAAAGAAGGAGTTCTTGGATGTGTTATAAGGTGTGAATATTGAGTAAGACTCAAGACATGACCACGTAAGAAGAGAGAGAAAGGACGAAGGTCGTCCTCTATGCTTCAGACGTAGGCTCTATAGTATGCTATGATGTGTACCGCACCTGAAGTGTGCCTTGCCATGAGTCAGTCAAGGGGTACAAGAGTGATCCAGGAATGGATCACAGGATACCGGTCAAACTTATCCTTAATAACTAGTGGACTAAGGAATTTTCTCGATTATGGAGGTGGTAAAAGAGTTCGTCGTAAAGGGTTACACCGATGCAAACTTTGACACTAATCCGGATTATTCTGAGCAGTAAACCGGATTTGTATAGTAGAACAATTATTTGGAATAGCTCCAAATAGAGCGTGGTAGCTGCATCTAGGAGATGACATCGAGATTTGCAAAGCACACACGAATATGAAAGGTTCAGATCCGTTGACTAATAACCTCTACAAACGAGATATGATCAAACCCCATGGGTGTTGATTCATTACAATCACATAGTGATGCGAACTAGATTGTTGACTCTAGTGCAAGTGGGAGACTGTTGGAAATATGCCCTAGAGGCAATAATAAAATGGTTATTATTGTATTTCCTTGTTCATGATAATTGTCTATTATTCATGCTATAATTGTATTGACCGGAAACCGCAATACATGTGTGAATACATAGACCACAACATGTCCCTAGTGAGCCTCTAGTTGACTAGCTCGTTGATCAACAGATGGTCATGGTTTCCTGACCATGGACATTGGATGTCATTGATAACGGGAACACATCATTAGGAGAATGACGTGATGGACAAGACCCAATCCTAAGCATAGCACAAGATCATGTAGTTCGTTTGCTAAAGCTTTTCTAATGTCAAGTATCATTTCCTTAGACCATGAGATTGTGTAACTCCCTGATACCGCAGGAGTGCTTTGGGTGTACCAAACGTCACAACATAACTGGGTGACTATAAAGGTGCACTACAGGTATCTCCGAAAGTGTCTGTTGGGTTGGCACGAATCGAGACTGGGATTTGTCACTCCGTATGACGGAGAGGTATCTCTGGGGCCACTCGGTAATGCATCATCATAATGAGCTAAATGTGACCAAGTGGTTGGTCACGGGATCATGCATTACGGAATGAGTAAAGTGACTTGCCGGTAACGAGATTGAACAAGGTATTGGGATACCGACGATCGAATCTCGGGCAAGTAATGTACCGATTGACAAAGGGAATTGCATACGGGGTTGCTTGAATCCTTGACATCGCGGTTCATCCGATGAGGTCATCGTGGAACATGTGGGAGCCAACATGGGTATCCAGATCCCGCTGTTGGTTATTGGCCGGAGAGGTGTCTCGGTCATGTCTGCATGATTCCCGAACCCGTAGGGTCTACACACTTAAGGTTCGATGACGCTAGGGTCATAAAGGAAGTTTGTATGTGGTTACCGAATGTTGTTCAGAGTCCCGTATGAGATCCCGGACGTCACGAGGAGTTCCGGAATGGTCCGGAGGTAAAGATTTATATATGGGAAGTCTAGTTTTCAGTCACCGGAATAGTTTCAGGGGTTATCGGTATTGTACCGGGACCACCAAAAGGTGTCCAGGGGTCCACCAGGTGGGGCCACCTCCCCCGGGGGACTTTATGGGCTGAATATGGGAGGGAACCAGCCCCTAGTGGGCTGGTGCGCCCCTCCCAAGGGCCCAAGGCGCCTAGGGTTACAAACCCTAGGGGAGGGGGCGCCTCCACCTTGCTTGGGGGGCAAGTCTCCCCCTCCTGGGCGCCGCCCCTCCCCTCTAGGTGGGATCTGGAGGGGGACGGCCCCCTCTACCCTTCCCCTATATATAGTGGGGGTTTTGGGGCTGCCCAACACATGAGTTTTCATCTCTCCTGGCGCAGCCCTACCCCTCTCCCTCCTCGTCTCTGGCAGTGCTTGGCGAAGCCCTGCTGGAGTGCCACGCTCCTCCATCACCACCATGCCATTGTGCTGCTGCTGGACGGGGTCTTCCTCAACCTCTCCCTCTCTCCTTGCTGGATCAAGGCACGGGAGACGTCACCGGGCTGCACGTGTGTTGAATGCGGAGGCACCGTTCTTTGGTGCTTAGATCGGACACGGCCGCGATCTGAATCGCTTCGTGAACGACTCCACCGACCGCGTTCTTGTAACGCTTCCGCATCGCGATCTTCAAGGGTATGAAGATGCACTCCCCTCTCTCTCGTTGCTAGTATCTCCATAGATTGATCTTGGTGATGCGTAGAAAATTTTGAATTTCTGCTACGTTCCCCAACATGATTTCCTCAGGTAACACCAATACTGCTGCAATGCTTCCTTGAAAAGCACAAGCAAGCTTTGCTCGTCATGACTATCCAGATGGACCCTCGCCTAGTTATAACAATGTAATGTAAATCATTGATGTGTTCGATTAGCAGAAAACAGGAAAATAATAACCATGAATAATAGCACTTACACGTAAGTTGGACAGGAAGATGTGAAAATGGTGTTTGTCTTCACTATAATCTTCACATGATGGGAATATATGCACGTAGTCCCTAAAAACATTGAACGCGTTGTCTTTTAAACTAGGAATAAATGGAATGGGGTTCCAATCTGCAGGAATTGGCCGTCTCTGCAGTTGGGATAGGTCTTCGGCCGGTGGACTTGCTGTACTTTTTGCTGGAGTGGGATTTTTCTGTGGTACGGCTGGTGCTATGGCAAATGAAATCGATATACCTTTTGCTGGAGTGCAGGTCCTGTGTGGTGGGGCTAGTTGTGTGGCCAGTGAAGTATGGGTACAGTCTGCTGGAGTCGGTCCTACGTTTTGTGTCACTGGTTGTACAACCAATATAAGTGGGGCGCTGTCTGATTTCTCCGGCATCACCACGTTTTTCAAGGACTTTGCTTGTGCTCCTTTGGATTCGGTAATCACCCTCTTCCTTTTTGATGTTTGATGCACAAGAAAAACATTTGAGTGGAAAAACATGGTATGATGATAGATGGAATATGTATTGATAATGGATGGGCATGGCATCTCGAGTTATATGATGAGTAAACTAAGCAGATGGCGGTGCAACAAAGTAGAAGAAATGCAAGACAACATATGCAAGATACGCGCAATCAATAAAACCTTGCCAAATTAGAACAGAAACCTTGATGGGTGAACGGGACGGGCCATCTGCCTTTGACTCCTTGAGGTTAGAATAGTCATTAGAATGATATTCTGAACAAGAATCAACAGGTGGGGAGCGTATGAGTTTCATTGCTTCCAGAATGGCACTCAATGCCTTGGTGCCAATTTTGTAAGTTGCAGTGTTCCACAATATTCTTCTGATGCCCGGATTCTGATATTCACTGTAATTGCGTATAATATCTGAGAACCATGAAAACATAAATAGTTGTGAGATTATCTTTGTAATGCAGATGATATTCTAATATAGGGGCGCCCCTGTAAACACTTGTGTGCTATCACTGGATTCTGACGAGAGAGCTCATGTGTGATGTAATATGGTGTGTGCATTTATATAATCTGGCACAAGTACACAAAAAAATAGGCTCCAGAAGTAAGGATAGCTGGCAGATGACAGGTTCATAATATACTGTATAGAGAGTTTATTGCCAAACCATGATAACAAGAGCACACAGCAACTAGGCGGATCATAGTGTACATAACAGGGGTACACCATAACCACGATATATAAATCAGGAAAGTGGAACTGGCTTGAAAATACGGTGTTGTATTGCCGCTAGTAATTGAAAGCCTATCGATCACGTACAGGACAGCTCTATCAGCTGTTGACTGCAGATGTCCATGCGCCCCTTCCTGACAAGGAACATACTATACGTACTAAATACAGAATAAACAATGAGGAACATGTTAACACTACTAGGGAAAACCCTATACACAGAACTTTAGCAGTAGCGTGGGTCAAAAAAGCACGCTGGTGCTAATTAGCAGTAGCGCGCCTGAGGTAACCGCGCTGCAGATAAAGATCTAGCAGTAGCGCGTCTTGCTGTACACACGTTACTACTAAAATTCCCATGGCTTAGCCCATAGGCTACACATAGTAGTAGCGATCTATGAAGAACCGCGCTACCGCTATGTTGTTTGTAGCAGCGCGTTTTAATATAAACTCGTTGCTGCTAAAGGTTATAAATTAAATGGAAAGAGAATGGAAAGGTAATTGAAAATGAAAGAAATAGAATAAGGTGAAAGGAAACAAATAAAATGTGAAGAAAACTAAATGGAAAAGGGAAAAAGGAGAAAGGAGTAGCAGTAGCGTGTATCAGAGAACGCGCTGTAGCTAAGATAGCAGCAGCGCTTTTCCCGGAACGCGTTACTGCTACTTCTGACTTAACCACGTGGTTCGTCCTTCCCAACGCCACTTTCCCCCAAATCCAACTCTCTCCACTCTCGCCGCCGCCATCGCCCATCGGCCGCCGCGCGCTCTCCGCACCCTCTACGCCGCCCCGACCCTTGACCTCAACACCGCCCCCGCCCCCGACCTCAACGCCGCCCCGACCCCAGATTCAATGCCGCCCCCGCCCCCGACCTCAATGCCGCCCCGGACGCCGCCCCGACCTCGACGCCCCCCTGCCCCTCCCTCGTCGCAGTCACCCGAGGTGAGCACGCCCGCTCCTCCCTCTCCCCTACCTCTGCCTAGGGTTTCTTTATATTTTAGTTGCATATTAAGTTTATTTTTATTTATAGTAAGTTTATTTTAGTTGCATATTAAGAACTAGGTACTAATTAGGAACTAGAATATTTTTATTTATATTAAGTTTATTTTTAGTAAGAACTAGTTGAATTAATAGAACTAGTTAGTAAGAACTTGTTTCTATTTTTTAGTTAAAGCAATTTTTCCCGCCTCGACATGGACGATGCCTATCCCGCATCCTCGTCGTCGAGTCGGCGGAGGACGACACCTGCTTGACCAGATCGGCCATGTCCGGGACTGGGCTCCGCCGGGGTGGTACTGGGAGGCGCTACCTACCGGGGGGCGCAGGTTGGTGAGGAGCTAGCCTGTCGTTGACCCGAACCTTCTTTGGTGGCGGTCGCGAGGGACCAGTGACGATCGAGAGGCTCTAGGACTCCACGGAGGTGGTGCGTCATCGTGTCAGTGAGGAGGACGCGCACGTCTGTCGCTACTTGTTTGCATTGGAGCACAGACCGTTCTCCAATACCTGGCAGGTTCTCCGGGGATCTCACTGGAGCTATGATCCCGTAATGGTTCCTTCTCTGTGGGTGTCCACCGCCCGTGCCGATACACGTCGTGTCCTAGGGTTTTAGTTGTATTAGTGATGTTATATGTATGACACTATTCGTGATGTATTAGTGATAATATTCGACGATGTACGGACGTATGAGATGATTTACTTTTGCTTATTGAATGCATGCTAATTTGAGTTCTATAAGATATTTTGAAATGTATATCTTGTGTTGCTCAATATCCAAGTGGCCCGTCATGTTTGCAGGTTACACCTCTGAGTGGCCTATGTTTTGCCGGAGTGTTGATTCATTTCCGTTCCGGCAAATTTCAGGCGCTCGATATGGCCTATTTTAGCAAAGGTCATGCCATATTTTTCCGTGAATTTTGGCATGACTTGTGCCAGAATATGTGGGAAATATCGAGTGCCCCGGATTTGTGTGTTGAGTATCTTGGTAGTTGTCTTCGATCGGTTTTCAATTAATGTTTTAACTATGAACATAGGAAATGTCTGACGACGAAAAGGATTTCGGTATTTGCAAATACTGCGAAGACGAGCGCGGCCTGTGCGGCGGAATCTTCCTAGATGATGATAGGCACTTCAGCATCAAGCTGGACGAGAACTTCAAAGTGGACACAGTAAGTCACAGCGACAAGTCTTTTTTCGTAATTAAGCATGACATCTGCTTCATTTGCTTCCACTTATATATTTTTACTATTCTACTAGCGTATCCCCTGCCATGCAAGAGTTATTGTATTGGATAAGATAGGTTTCAGTCATAGTATGGAGGAAAAGAAAGTTTACTTGAAGACCGAGCATGGTTATATTTTCCATGCAAAATTGTACAATTCAGACGACTACACCTATTTTGGATGCAAAACATGGCGAGCACTATGCAAGACTTATGCATTTGAGCCTGATATGGTTATCACCTTTGATATTCGTCCGGAAGATGATATTGAAGGTAATATCGACATCTGAGTCGATGTGCAGACGCCTCTAGTTATACCATTATGTAAGTTTCTCAACCATATTTATGTCTTTGATCGATATTGTTTATTCAAAAATAGTTGACAACTAATTTGTATTGTCATCTTATTTCGGTGCAAGCAAACATGTCCAGCGCTTGGTAGACAGGACCGTATATTATCCTGGGGCTGAACTCAACTGCGAGGAGCTCAGTCATTATGTTTCATGGCTTGAGGATCTTGGTACTGTCAAGACAAATTTTCTTCCTGCATTTAGAAATGTTAGTACTGAAAATGTGCGACCAATAGTGTTCATAATGAACTACGGTCACATCTATTTAGGAAGGATGGTAAGATTTTTACTATTTGTTATCAGTGCATCTTTTCCATACATTATTTTTGAAACTAAACTTCATTGCTAAGTATGTTAACATACGATGTTCTTCAACAGGGACTCCTGATGAATGTTGTGCCTTATGGGATCGAGACTAAAGGTACCATGAGTATTATCAGCTTACGGCCAAGATATCCTACAGATTACTTTAGTGCATTCAAGATTAGCGACGGATGCTTAATAGTGCAAGACTGGACCAAATATGTGATGGGGGAGCGCAGAGAAGTACTAGGGGGCAGCAAACAGATGTGCTACCCACGATTAGGAGACAGGTTCATCTGCATGCTCCAGCTTGATCAAGGAGGAGAGCTATACATGTTTTATGTTATTTTACCTAAGAGAGAGCAGCAGGAGTGATTAGCTAGCTAGAAATGAGTTTGAGGATGATGATGTGCTACACTATATTACTATGATGATAAAATAGCTTGTGTTGGTGGTAATGACTATGATTATTATTATTAGCTAGTGTTAGTGGTGATTAAATACATACTGTTTTTAGACAGAAATAAATACTGTTGGTGGTAATGACTATGAGGATGATTAAATAGCTTGTGCTGGCGGATTAGATTCAAGTGGAGGCAACATGTGGTGCACATCGAAAGTACTACTAGTCCAAACTAGATCAAGTTTGGATTAGTAGTATACTTTTGACATGCACCACATATTGCCTCCACTTGAACCTAATCCACCTTCACTTGACACATTGTTATGGACATAATGATGTAAACCTCATAACTAGTATTGTACCAATATTTGTATGATGGCGCATAAATACACTAAAAATGAAAAAATGAAAAAAAGTACTAGTAGCGATGGACAGAAAACACGCTGCAAGTAGTTACCTTAGCAGCAGCGTGGTAACAAACAAACGCTGCAGCTATTTGTCCTAGCAGTAGCGCGGGCAGGCACGCGCTGCTGCTAAGCAATAGCTGTAGCGCCTTATTAGTAGCGCGCCCTCCTGCGCTACTAGTGAGCACAAAACCCGCGCTACTGCTAGGGGTTTCCCTAGTAGTGTAAAGAACAGAAGAGGAAGCATATTCTTGAGGTTCCGCTTCATTGCATACAATGTTGGTTGCCCACTCATGATGAATCACAGCACCCAAAGAAATGCAATTCCATGTTGTCTCTCTATATGTGGCAATTTTTAAAAAGAGTCATTAGGATCATATTCTGAACAAGAGTCAACAGGTGGGGAGCGTATGAGTTTCATTGCATCCAGAATGGCACCCAATGCCTTGGTGCCAATTTTGTGAGTCATTGCAGTGTTTAGCTTCAAGAGTGGACTGCTGCTAGTGCGACACAAAGCAGCTACACAGATCATAGTGTAGCTATAACGGGAAAACCTTAAGCATCAGAGTAAAATCAGCAAAGTGGAACTTGCTGGAATATATGTGCTAGTTTGCCGGTACGGCTAGAAAGGCTTCGGATACCAGCTCTCTTCAAGTGAAGGTGCGGTACTGTTAATATCAGTGTAACTCTCAAAGGCGACACGGCTCCCCACATTTCCTTGTTGTTCTTATAGGATTCAAGTGGGTAGGCCACTACAAATCCTATTCCTATGTTTACAAGATCCTACGAATCAAAGAGGCTCAAAGTGTCCATCACAACTGACCGTATAGACCTCTACACTGCAAATGTCCCTGCTCATCTTCAGTGCAAGGAACATACTGTACTACTATCAAACTCCCTCCGTTCCAAAATATAAGTCTTGGTAGAGATGTCCACTATGGATCACATACAGATGTATCCAGATACATTTTAGAGTGTAGATTCACCATTTTGCTCCATATGTAGTCCATGGTGGAATCTATACAAAGACTTGTACTTAGGAACGGAGAGAGTACATATTAAAGAAGAATGGAAGAGGAACATGGTAAAGAATAGCAAGCAAATTTTGGATAATAAAATGTTGGTTGCGCAGTGCCCACACATGATGAACTAGAGCGCATTAAGAATGCAACTCCCAGCTGTCTCTCGACCATTTCAGGCGGTTGGATGAAGATCCTACGTCTCCTAACCCATCTTCTTCCTCGTCTCTGATACAGAACACCGCACGGGCCACCGGTCGGACCACCGACCCCCATCGCCCATGTTCCTCCGCCACCCCCACCCCACCCCGCCCCAACCCCCACCTGCTTCGAGTTTTCTTTGTTCGGCGAGGCCCCACAACCACCCGAGCCCCTTCGTTCGCACCGGCAAACTCCGGCGAGCTGTGAAAAATTTAGTCTATTGTGATTTAACTAGTGTGGAATATAAAAGGGGAAAACCATAAGCATTGGGAGTATAGTGTTGAGCGTGCCATGGCGGATCTGAAGGTGCAAACCGGACAAAGGCAACTTCGCAACCAAGACAAGAAATCAGAGTAAAGCAGTGGCGATCTATTTTCTTGTTGCGATAAATAAGTTGAGCAGATACGAAAGAGTACCGCCTCTGGTGCGGTGCCGTGTACGCATCTGCTGAGAATTTGACGGCGGTAGCGATGGCTGTCAGCGGCATGGAACTAGATCTAGGAGGGTAGATGGTGGCGGTAGGGCGCGGTGGACGAGACGGTCATAGGAGCGGCGCCGGCAAGGTGGACGACGGCGGGGATGAAGCGAGAGGACGGGATGCAAGGATCCCGGTCCGAAGCCGTGGATGAGAGAGGTCGATCTCTTGTAATGGACGGCGGCGTCGGCGTATCAGCTCTGGCATGGTGGAGGAGGACGGAGGTGGATGGGGTGGCGGGCGGCGGCGGACGGAGGAGGGTGGGATGGAGAGGGTGTTTTGGCGCCCACGGAGTATGAATGGGGAAAAGGGAGGTAGAGAGGAAGGGGGGAACCATGTATTTAGGGCGCGCGTGTCTCAAATGCGAGGAAATTTACAAACTTAGCCGCCGTTTCAAATTTCTACTACATCACAGCAACATTAGTCGGTTGGGGATAGGACGGTAATCTCGCATACACCGAATATTTGCCGATGAGAGTTTGTTTTTGGCGCCCATCGTGTATATGAATATGAATCGGGGAGGGAGTCGATTTCGGCCGAGGACACACTGTGTTTTGGCGCCCATCGTGTATGAATCCAGGTGAGAGGCGGTTACGTCATTTGGGTGAAATTACAAACCTACCCATATCGAAACCTATAGAAATCCAGCAGATAGGCTTTGTGTGGCAGGGATAGGCAGTAGTAATTTCCATCTCGCAGATTTTGGTTTCGGGCGGTTACTGCGACTTTCCCCGCTTCGTTCAAATTTGCAGAGTGCACGTTTACGCTCATGCCAACTCAATTCGAATCCCGTTTGTATTCTATTTTTTTCGGGCGGGGTCCATTTTCAATTGGAATTACATTCTATATACATTATTTTTTTATATATACTTTCAAAAGCACAACAAAGAATTCTACTCCTTTATATGTATAATATGATTTACAAATACAACGATCTCAAAATCTTAAGGTTGAATTCGAAAAAAATTAACCAAATTATGTTCTACTAAAATGTATGGATCAGTAATATCTACATATTAAATAACATAGGTGTGCGTGAATTCATATGAGTATGAATGTTTGATAGATCAATTTTGGTTCGAGTATGGATTACATGTATCATCATCTCGAATTCAAATATTTGAATCCCTTTTATGTTCACTCCTTTCACGCCCATCTCTCTCACATGCATGCTCCTTCAGGTAGCTATCACTCTCTTTTCTCCAGCTCACCCGCACGCTCACTTCATGTTTCTCCTATCCTCACAAACATGGTCTCTCGACGTCTCCCTTGAGAAGTGTCACACTCCTCCCTATCATTATACATTACACGGTTTTCATTATCTCTCACGTCTCTACTATTCTCTAGTATCACTCGGTACCTAAGCTTTCTTTTTCACCACCACACACACGGTCTCCACTCGTCTTTCACTTTGTCTTTCTCTCTATGGGATTCTCTCACACACCCTATATGTCTCTACATATGACCCATACCACTAAAATTACTCTCTCTCTCTCTCTCTCCTGTAGACACCAGACAAACGGTGGAGTACATATACGAAGAGAAGAGGCACACGCACACAGTCGGCCTCTCGCTGTCTCGCACACATGAGTGTTACGTAAAGGCGACGTTAACAAATAAACCCTAAAACCCTAGGTGCACGATTGCTGCATTCGTGGGTACCGGGTACATGGTGGGGCACCTTTGTAGGAATAGTCAGCTCGCATGATAATTTGATCCGTAGGAGTTGATGGTCGGGAGTATAGGTGAACGACTTGGAGCGCGGTGGCTTGCCAGTTGCCACAGATCGAGTAGCCACGTTTAAAATATCGTTTTTTAGTGGGGTTAAGAGTTCCGATTTTCAATGGCGTTATAAGTAGTAACTAGTTTTTAGAACGATTGGTATGGAGCGAAAATGGAATTCATAGTACTACGTACCTCCTTGGCATATGGTTGTATGGGTTTATGTTGTGAGATGTTGAACCTGGTAGTTCTAGGGCAAATACTATGGTTTAGATTTAGATGCTGGTTTTCAGTAATGAAAATCGGAAGGGGAAACTCTTCTTTGATTAAAAAAACTACTACCTCCATTCTGGTTTACTAGTCCCCATCGTACTTTGGGTCAAAGTTTGTCCACGAATTTTACTTGTAAAATGTGAATGGAAAATGAGATTTTGTTATACCCAAACAAAAAGGACTGGAGGAAGTGATTGCTCTGACACGGACGCGACCTCTCAGCGCAGGCATTGAACCGGCGCGCTGGCCAAGAGGGTCGCACTCGCTGCAGTCCCGGCTGAGCACACCTCCTCGCCGCGTGCAACTAGCTTAAGACTGCCCCGCCTGCTTTCATTTAATCCGCGCGTGTGCCGGCAACACGTCCTTCCGCGGGCCGGCAGGCATTTTAGAACACAAAAAATGACTAAAATATAATTAATTTACGCATGGTCTTGACTTGTTGTGCTCGCACTGGTAGCAGGAACTAGTAGAGGTTTTTCTTTATTTATAACTCTCCTCACATTTTTTTTGGCTTTGAAGTGAATCATGGTTGTGGACATTATGTATGAATGTGCAGATATCTGTGAACATGAGTTTGATGTGGAAGTTGAACTTGGAATGCCGGGCTTGCGTGTGAACTATACCATGTCCAATGCTTCGTCTGTTATTGTTTGAAAAGTAATTGCTGTTATTACATGACCCAAAAAACATTTTGTGCCACATCAGTAGATGCACGTACATCACAACAGGCATGCTGACTAGATAAATATTTGAACCTAGCTATTATGAAGGAAATTTTGTATTGACAACAATTTTAGATAGCAGGAGACGCCTAGCCTGCTCTGCCTCTACTAGCTTATTTCTGGCTTCTTCCATCTCTTCTTTGGCTTGGGTGAAGAGAGCATTTGATTGCTCTTTTTGCTTCTTCAGGAACTCAGCTACATTCTCAAGGGCTGCTGCACGCTTTCTTTCAGCCTTTACTAATGCCACGAGGACACAAACAGTTGACGACTCCATCTGGCTTGTGTGTAATCCAGCATCATCTGGGAATTTGCACCTTGTGTCTAATCCGTCATCATTAGGGAAGTGGCACCTTGTGCGTAATCCAGCCTCATTTTGGAAACATGATCTCGAGGTTGACCATACTTCCCTCCTCGCAGGAACTGCATCCTGACATGAAGTTACTTCTTTTTTATATCAATACTTAGAGCAACCTAGATCCATTTAGTAGAAGCCAGATAAACAGAACTCGGAGAAGTGAATTCAAAAGGAAAAAAATATAAAAACAGACTACAAGGTGAGAACACCCACTTCCTACATCAAGCTAAAAATGAAAGCATTAGGACGATTAAGACTCTTCTTATTACACACCGAAGAACACCACGCTTAAGAGAAACAGAAACTACATCATATACACATCGAAGAACGCGAGGCTAAACGAAAGTAATTGAAAGGGTGTTACTTACCAAAGCTCGTTTTATAGGTTCGGTGCAGCTCCTCTTTAACTTGCCACGCTCCTTGAAAATGTCCCGAATATCCCGTGTTTGGTCTTCATTGCTCCTCTGCATGTTCGCACTTGTGGTTTTAAAATCTCAACATGGCAAGAAAAATATACTACTAGTAATACTCGCGCATCTTGTGGGCAACATTAAAGCACTTGTCTGCCATGTTAGAGCATCTCCAACAGAATCGCAACGCGCGGCGCTTTAAAAAAGCGTTTACAGTGTTGAGATCGAGAAGTAGAGACTAGAGAGTAGAGGATAGTTCTCAGCATAGATAGATAAAAAAAGATAATTCAACTACACCTCGTCGTCTGACTCCTCCTCGGTGATGTACTCCTCTGACGTCTGACTGTATGCGTGAAGATAATGATCATCGCCGGATTCCCAGGGCGACGCTGCTCCTAGCCTCATGTTGAATTGAGCGTCCGCTTTTCGCCTACGCTTGTCCTCGCGATAGGCGGCTCACACCGCCCTCCTCTTATCCCTCTCCGCCCTCCTTTGCGTGTAGAACTCGCGCTCATTGATGATGTCATGCAGGAAGTCTTGGCGCCACATTGCCATGGCTTCCTCATCCATCTCGGCGATGCCGAGACCGTGCTCCCGCCTCCGGTTGTCGTGACGATCCTCATCGGTGCTAAGCCACGGCAGAGGCGCGAGCTCCTGCGCTCGCTCCCGCGTCGGCACGTTGGGGAAGTTCAATGTTCTATGAGGCCACCGGAGGCGCCATGCCGCCATGTCGTACGCGCGGGCGGCCTCGTTGGTGGTGTCGAAATTGCCGAAGCCGAGGCGCATCCCGCGGAACCGGGTCTCGGTGGAGAAGCCGCCGGAGGGGCGCGCGCGGACGCCGCGGTATCCCCAAGTTTCCCGGCGACGCGGTGGCATGGTGGCGCAGCGGCGGCGAGGCGAAAAAGAGCGGGGAGAGAGCTGTGGCGAGGCACAGAGCGGGGAGAGAGCTGTGGCGAGGCACAGAGCGGGGAGAGAGTGGTGGCAAGGCACAGAGCGGTGGGAGGGCATTGGATTTTATAAAGTGCGCCAGACGCCGCGCGCCAAAACTAGCGCACGTCCGACCACTTTTTCCCGCACGCGCACAATCCTTTCCTGACGTCTCTGCTATCTCTACTCTCTTCTCTACTATTATATTTATTTTATATTTAATATTTAATATTTATCTCTACTTCTCTATTGTCTACTTTTTTTTCTCTATACTTTTTTTTGGCAATATAGGCCGTCCGATTTATATGTGACAAATAGGAAGGAAACAAATGGGAATTTTGCAAAAAGATACCCATACCCCTCTCCAGATTTGCAAATAAGGCCTTCCCTCGTTCATCCTTTTCTCCCACAAGATAAACTACTCATACAAATGCATCTTGATGCGTGCAACGCATGGGCATCTTGCTAGTTCTAAAAACCTTCCCATCATTTGCCACACTACTGGTTGCAGATGAAAAACCTACCCAAGCACAGCGTGATACAGGAGCGACGCACAATTACAAGCTGATATTCTGTTGGACAATGGAGGCTATGACCAATTACTTTTACAGGAACAATAGCACCCAGGAAATTTGAAGGTTAGGTATGAAGAAAATTGGAACTGCACATGTACTGCTAAGTGATTCAATAGACACATTACCAATCGAGGAGGAGAACGATGGTCGCGGCGGCCTCTGTGAGTCATGGTCGGCAACGGGAGTCAGTTCATTGTCCACGACGGTGGTACTTCTGTGCTTGGCGTTGGCTTCCGGGAAGCAGATCCGAGATCGTGGAAGACGATGCCGGGGAAGAGGCTCCGTGTACGACGACGACGGTGGACCAGCTCCAGTGCGGCGTATGAGGTCGTCGATGAGGCAGATGCGCTGCGGTGGACGAGTGCGCCGATGTAAAGGGGGAGGAGCACGAAGGCTGCGGTGCCGTGGAGAAGTCTATTTTGCGGTGGGGATAGAAAATGGGGAGTATTCAGGTGTACTACTCTGGGTGCCAGGGTGGGGTTGACTGGGTAGGGTGAACCTGAAGTTACGAAAACAGCCCCCTACCAAGCGTCATTCGTAGGCCTGTTCCGAAGGCTATGATGGTAACTTCCCACTGCTCAATTCAGGGTCGCGGGAGATTTTCCCGCCGACCTCAAAATTTTGTGACACTGGACTCCCCGTGTGGCGTGTCGAGTGATTCGGCTAAGAAACTAGCGAGTAGTAGTAGTAAACTCTGCATATTAGGTTTGACCGAAGTCAAACTTCCTAAAGTTTGACCAAGTTTATAGAAAAATCTAAACATTTACCATAACAAATATTTATGATGTGAAAGTACATTCAATAATGAATCTAATGGTATTTATTTGTTATTGTATATGTTAATATTTTTTGTTATAAGCTTTCTGAGAGTTTACAAAACTTGACTTTGACAAATGCTAATACGCGGAGTTAAATAAAAAAGAAGGGATTACACATTTGTTTTTTTAGTTTGTAGTGAACTAATCATTTGTTGAAATTGTGAAATAAATATATTAGGCTATTGACTACGAATGTAATGGTCTATACAATTAAATAGTTACAATCATTGTTGAATCCCAAGATGTATACAAGGTCTATAGTACTTCACAACATGCCCAAACTCACATAATCCCAGTCAAATGAGAATCTAAATGCATTTCATAGTTATTACTTTGTAGGATGCAACAAAAACAACCATAACTCTACATCAGCCATTATAGAAGCAACATTTTGACATATCCCAATGTGTGAATGAAACGTGCAGAGAGAGCTTTTGAAGATGGAGCAGATAGGGAGGGAAAGATTGTATGTATGTGGATGAGAGAGTAGGAGACAAACCTAACGAGACGGAGAGAGAGAGAAAGAGAGAGAAAGAGAGAGGAAGAAGTTAGGTCTGTGAGAAAGATGGAGACATGCAATATACGTGAGATGCATGTGCATCCGGATTCTGTATACGTGGAAGGAGAAGAGACAACATGTTTGATGAGAGAGCTGGAAAAACATGGACGAGAGGGGAAAGATCTCGTGAGTTGAGGGATTGACAATTTTGTGCAGGGGAGAGAGGTATTGGTAATTTTGTGCAAGAGAGAGAGAGAGAGAGAGAGAGAGAGAGAGAGGGTGGGGGAGGAGTCAGTCAGCCGTCGTCACATCACCCTGCTTCCAAATGACCCTGCATTCTCTAGCGTGGTGTGGTCGCCGTCTTCGATCTGCTCGATGCCCTCTTTGAAGATTGAGGTTTTGTGCATGTTGGGGCGCAAATAAGCACAAGCGAGAGTGGTCGCCGTATAACCTTGGATGGGGATGAATTGTGTGCTCGGGGGAGGGTGTGTGTGTGTGTTGTGCTGCGTGTGTCTCTTGATGTGTGTGTGTGTGTGTGATATTGAGAGAAAACAAACCTAAGGAGAGAAATGGGTATTCACGAAGAGATTGTGCGGGCCTTGAGGTTGGCAGGGGCCGGGTGAGGGTGTCAAAATGTGTGCGTTGATGCATGTGCTGCATGCGATCGTGCGAGGGATGGACGAATCGAGAGAGATGGTTGTTTTGTTACGGATGCTCCTCTCTTTCTCTATCTCTCTCTCTCTCTCACACACACACACAAGTAAACTAGAAGACCGTTCTCTCATGTATACACAACGTATCGGCATCTGTCTATGTCTCACTCATGCATGATCATTTGCACATTCACACCTCTCTATGTCTGTATCACATGCACACCGTCTCCACATTGCCCTTCGCCACAACACACATATGGACACATACACACGTTCTCTCTCAGTCACACACACAAAATCAGTATTATAACAAACTACGGCGCACCTAAAACGTCCAAATCCAAATAAACACGAACTGGAGCTAAATTCAAATATATGGAAATATTGTAGCGTCAAGAACTTTCCCAGGAAAAAAAAGTTGAGTAATATTCGAGGATTGTTTTCACACACACAAAAAGGTTCGGTGGATGTCCTTCGAGCGCGACACGGTGATGCACCGTTCGATCGACCGCGTGGCCGCGGTTCATGCGCTTGCACAGGATTCCGTATCTTGGTTGTGGTACTAACTAATAAAAGGAGCGATGCCTAAGTCTAATGTTTACGTGTACTAGTACGGTTTTCTTTTAAGTTTGACCAACCTTATATAAAACTAAAGTAAGCTCCCACACGCGCACTCATCAATATGCCGCCGCCGTTGCGCATGCCGGCGCCCGCCTGCTCCGGCCAACAATTTCTCGCCTATCACCACCGTGTCACCGCCATCCCTGTGCCATGAAGCCGAAGGCTCGCCCGCTCACATCGTCTGCAGTCCCTCCTCGCGATGCCGCCGTGCTGCCAAGTATGCGAGCAGCTGGTGGAGCCGCGTCTATGCACGCAGGGTACGAAGAGGAGGACGAGTGTGTGCTCTAGCACGCTGGCGAGGAGGAACTAGCATGTCATTGTCGTCTCCGCATGTGCGGAGGAGGCGCATATGGTGGTTGTTGCGGTGAAAGCCGGTCACGCGCGCGTCGAGCCCGCAAACTGGGTGTGGACACGGAATCTACCTTTGAGACCTTGAATGCCACGTGGATCCTGCAATCTGAAGGAGCAATTTGGGCCAGTCGACTTTTGTGAGCCGTTTGATGCAACATGGATGGCTAGAAGGGCTTGTTCCACCTCTTATGTCGTCTTCTTCCTTCGCTCCGTCGAACTTCTTTCACAAATCGACTGACCCAAATTATACTACTAGTACGAACGTATTAAGTATAGTAGGAACACGAAGATACGAGCAGTAGTACCAGCTGCGAGAAGAACAGTAGTAAGACATAGTACTAGTACTACTATACGTACTAAAGAGTTCAAATAACGAGAAAGAACATAAACATAGTTTTGCTGGGGCCTCAGCACAACACACCCTTGAAAATAAACTAAGCAACTAGTCCACTTGACACTGCAGTAGAACCAGCATGAGAGACGGCACTGCCACCTACTCGGAGTCCGAGTCCACGTCCTCGACTTCGTCCTCGTCCCTCTTCCTCTTCCTCTTCGCCGACGCTTCTTTGCTTGAACCGGACACTAGGCTCTGCTTCTTCATCAAACCCTTATAGATATTTAAACAAAGGTAGGCATCCATTGCTGCATACAGGATGTGATCTTCATCTAATGTCTTCGACTCCCATGCATGATGAAACTCGTGATGAGGTTTCTTCAGTTTAGCGTACGAAGGATCAATCATGGCTGCTGCCAGGGTCAGCATTGAAGGTTGAGAGGAGGACACCAGGCTTGCCTTCTGGAGATCGAAGGGCTGGCCTACAACGAGACCTATCCAACGCAGAACATCCTTGTCGTTCTTAAAGCCTACAGTAACGAATTTCACTCTGTTGTCCTAGAGGAAGTTCTTAAAACCCTAGCACTCAACATCAGCATGGCATATGTGGTAGACCAAGCAAACGTTATGTACGCAAACCTGGATCACGGCGGGCTTCTTCCTTTCTTCGTCCTTTAGATCCTTCTCTCGTCCCAGGACTGTGGTGTACTCAACATCTAGCCCAGCGACCCACTTATCCGTTGAAGTGTTGAACATGCGTAGGAAACGAGCAAGGCATGCTTTCACCGTCGCGGATCCACATGTGTAGATGACGATGAACTCATCGCCGGTGATGGCTCTAACCTGGTACTCAGCGGCGACCATGGATATTTGGGAGGCCATGGATTGGAGGAGGGTTAGGAGAAGTTGAACTGTTGTACCCCGCAAAAAAAACTAGGAGCGAACTAATATGAAAGGACGGGGTGACTGGGAGCGAACTGTTGTAAGGTAGAAGACGGGGGAGTAGGGCGTGCGAACGGCGTGGGGTTGCTGGCTTGCCCGATGGATAAACGGTTGCAAGCCCCCAAAGAGTTCTGAGAACTATGCGGGACCCACTAGATGTCATGTATACTAGACCCATATCGTAGGCCTGACGGTATAGCTTCTGCCTGTTCGCACGCCATGCCGGCGCGTGGATGTAACTTCACTTAATTCCGTCAACCGTCGTGCCCCCCATGACCTTCACCTCCCTCGTGCGGTCGTGCCCTTTGAGACTTCGACCGACTATAAATGAGAAATTTTTTTGCCTACTCCGCATGCATGATTCACCACACAGGGCGGTACGTTATTTAGAAGAATACCATCTAATCTATTGTCAAAGCTAGACTAAACCATAAACGGATACACTTTTATTCATGCACGATACTCCAATAGAGCAAGATCCTGCATGGAAGTCTCCACATGCTTAGACAGCGGATTACATTGAGCGAAGACTAATGATCAACATTTAACTTGATAATGCGTATGTCCAGGTGAACCTCCTTGGAGTCCCCGTGCACCGTGTTGGCGGGTAAAGGATGCCATGGGTTTTCCAAGTCCACATTGGCGGGATGGTCCCAGCTCCCCAGAGTCCAAGTCCGTTTGATGAGGCCGGTGTCGCCGCCCACGTGACATAGAGGGGTAGTAACACTGACCACGCACCCGTACATCCGCCTCGTGTCAGTGTCAGCGGCGTCGCCCCTGGCGCACACTACAGAGACGGGGCGGCGGCCTGCACGGGCCTTGCCGGTGCCCACGATCAATAGGAAGACGCTGCCGTCCTCCTCCGAGACTAGCAGGCGGCGGTGATCCTCCAGCGACTCCGGCATGGTGAACGGGTAGCACGTCTCGTACTTGATGTTCTCCGCCAAGGGCCAGTAGTGACCGCTGCACGCATCCGTCGGGTGATGCACCATGTCCGCCGACAAGCTCCAAAACGGCATCGGGCACTCATAGCAGTAGACGAAGGGGTCCTTGGAGGCATCGACCAGGATGTCCATGAAACGGGAGTGGCTATAGGGGACGTTGCGCCAGTTGAATATATGAGCAAGTTACTACGAGATTTAATCCGAATAATAACAAAATAAATCATGACGGCTATAACAGAGATGAAACTATCATGTGGACTAGCATAGTAGTAGGATACAGAGTAGAAACATGAATTCTACCACGATTTCGAACAGGAAGGAGAAACACATACGGTGCAACGGGAGCAGCGCCGTTGGCGTTGAGGTTGTCGCCCATGTTGTTGAGGAAGAGATTGCCGAGGTCAGGGAAGAAGTCGTCGTCGGTGAAGTCGTGGCTGCCAGCAGTCGCGAGAGTGTGTTCCCCAAATGTCAACAGCGCCCGCCGAATGGAGCACAGGAGGGAGTGGCTGTAGGGGACGTTGCGGCCGCCGAATGGAGCGCAGGAGTAGCACATGAAGCAGTAGATGGTGTCCTTACTAGTACTCCCTAGTCTCTATCTATCTACTAGCAAGATGCCCATGCGTTGCAAGGAACATCAAGATGCATTTGTATGAGTAGTTTATCTTGTGGGAGAAAAGGATGAACGAGGGAAGGCCTTACTTGCAAATGTTGAGTGGCTATGGGTATCTTTTTGCAAAATTTCCATTTTTCCTTCCTATCCGTCAGATATAAATCGGACGGCTTATATTGCAGGATGGTAGGCACACCATATTACTCTTAAAAAGCAGAGTTGGTGATGATGGTATGCCTACCATCTTGTAATATAGACTGTCCGATCTATATCTGACGGATAGAAAGCCAACTATGACAATTTTACAAAAGATACCTGCACCTCTCTCCACATTTAGAGATAAGCCCTTGCCTCGTTCATCCTTATCTCCCACAACCTCGTGCTCCTCCCTTAAGTCTCTATCTCTACTACTCTTCTTTTTTTTTATAACAAATTGAATAATGATGCACCATCTGTTGCACGCCCGGCTGAACACGCCTCCTCGCCTCCATCATCACCAACTAAGTCTTTTATAGGAGTAGGAGTAGAGAAAAAACCGAGTTGGTGATGATGGTGTGCCGTGCAATGCACGGGCATCTTGCTATTTTTTTTGCATATAAGTCCAAACACCACGTAGACACAGTCTTTGAGCACGGTTCGTAGTCGTTCCACGCTCGGGCATTGAAGTTTGTAACTATTTTAGATTAGAATATACTACTCTTCCGGTTCTAGTAGTAGAGCAGAGTCCTACTCTACTACTCTACTCAAGCAAGTTGTGTGGCATTGATATGACCCTACGCTGCTGGTATGTGTCTCGTAAGTCAAGCGGTGTGTTGTAGTCATCATCACCTGTCCACTTCCCGCAGCACATATTCGCTTCTCCATCTTTGTCCGCACATAATCTCGTCCAATCTTCCATCCCCGCGAAGGAGCCTCCCCCCTCGTCTGAAACCCAAGCACTAACAATGGCAGAACCGAGCAGCGTCCGCCGAAAGAGTGGCTGGAATTCGCTCCCCATAGAGGTAATCAAGCTCATTGTTTCGCGTGTGGAAAATCTCAGTACCATGCCGCTCGCCGCGTGCTCGTCGGGGCTGTACCATTTACTCAAAGCCCTCAGGCCGGAGCTTTTTAAGCTAGCTCCTTGCTTGCTGATGCCGCCTGATCTTCAGAAACGGCATGTCATGCAGCATAACGATCGTAGGGTGGCGAGCATCAACCCCCTTGACTGCGATTCGATCCCCGTCAGCCTCAGCTACATTAACGGTATGTACTGGGTCGGCATGAACACGTCTTGGATGGTGCTCGTCAACGGTCGTAGCAGCTGGATGCTCGTGGAGGTCTACACCCGGCGATTGATCCCTCTTCCTTCGATTAACACTGCACTGCTTTGGCATCGCGGCCCAGAATACTCGGAATCTTACAGTAGCCAACATGATACCAAGTTTGATTTGCTCAAGGTTGTAATCTGCCAAGTGCCCACAAGATCTGCGAATTACAAAGACTTCAGGCTAATTGCGTTCTTCAACCGCGGTCTCGCCTATCTGACAGGTCACTGCGGTAAGTGGATAAATCTGCACGTCCATCGTAGGATCATACATCCTCCATGGTTCTATGATGCCATTGAACACAAGGGCTTCATTTACACTGTCGACTCCTTCTATGGCTGGACGTATTGCTGGCCTACTCCAGTCATCGCTACAAACGGCTCTTACAGTAGCATGTTACTTTCCTATGATATCATGATGGCTTCCTTATATTACTATCAACATTTACTGAAAAAATATTCATGCTCATAACATGCTGTTCTTAAGATTGACTAAATCAAGAGCCCTTTTTTTATTTGACTCCAACTTGATATGATGTTGTAGGCCGCCTAGTGTCCCTACCCTTCCTAATCCCAGGACCTTTCAAAGAAAAGCGGCATATCAGTTGCAGGTGGTTCCTGGCTCGATCAGACGACACGAAAGATTGATGATCGTTCACACGTACCGGACGTGTTGTTTCGCGGAATACAATCACAGTCACTGTAAGGTCTTTGAGCAGGATCCTAGCTTCTCTGGGCCTTCAGGAATTTTTGGCTGGAGGCTGGTAAGTAGCCCTGGTACACGCTCTCTGTTTGTCGGACTGAATTATCCGATTAACCAGGAGATAACCGACAGCAAGGATCATGATGGCAGCGCGGTTTCGTTCATTAGGCAAAACTATGTGTACACAGTGTACCATGCGTCTCTGCATGCACCATACCCTGATATGTGCCGCCATGCTTTGCAGCCCAAAGTAGGAGAGAGGGTCGCAAGTATCAAACTTCGACCTGCTGGCTAGAGTTTCCCCCGTCAGGCACCCATCTGGTTCAAGCCGTCAGCCAATCTCCACAGCTTAATAAATAGTAACGTCTAACTGAGCCAATTAGTTAGATGCGTACACTTGGTGTAGTAGGATCTTTATTTAATTTGATGCATACACTTGTTCTTTTTTGGTAGCCCTTTTGTAATGATGGCTGATGTTTGGTTTGGAAGAGAGAGTTGCGTCTTCACTCTTCTGGCCCGCTTACTGCTTCTGTTGCACCCCCAGCCCTCGTTGCTGCTGCTGCTGCTGCTGTTTTCAATGTAAAATCAGTAGTATATTTCGTCTGTTGGTTGAATAAATGTGTTATTAGAACGACAAATGCAATGTTTTGGAAGTCGTTGCATGGTTCGATCCTTTAGTGCCCCGTACCGTATGTAGCTCATACTATTTTTCGTACGGAACACATTTTCCACTTGTTGATAACATGCAGCCTACTGATGAAGGCCCAATAGAGAAGCCCATAGTTAACTAGAAGGGAGGCTCTCACATGAATCCGGCCCAGGTACATGCTCATGGTCCCCTAAACATAAATAAGTAAATAAATAAATAAAGCTAAATGCTCATGCACTAGTTCTTTGGGAAAATAGGTAGCCCGGTATTTCTTTTTGAAGAATACCCAAGCTAGGCCTATATGTTTTCTCCGAATTACTGGGCTGCAAATCTTTCAAGACGAGAAGGGATGCATTCTGGCCTGGCCGAAGAGTATGTTCAATGTCTGTTAAAAGTAATATCAAAAGGGGTTGAAAATTCCAAAAAAATTATAGCAAATGGGATATTAGTTTCTTTTTTTGTTTTTGTTCTTCACTGATATCTTATACGTATTTCATTGGATTTAACATGACATAGTACTAATTTATTTTTAAATTTGTTTTAGTATGGCTATTAATTTTTGGATTAAGAATATTTCGTTCCCCAGCAAAAATTTGCAAATTTTCAAAATTTCCCACATATTTAGTTAATTTTTTGACCTTGGTACTGACCAGAAAATGGCCAGCAATTCTAAAAATGGAAAACGGGCTGCAGTAAATTCCATATGAATTAGAAAATGAGTAAAAATTATAAAAATAATAGCGAATGGGCTGTACACGCCACAGATTTCGAGGCTGGCTTGTTTACACAAGGCTTTGTCAGTGAACACACGATTCTAGCACCAGTGACTGTTGGATGTCCATCCAACGACCGACGTACTTCTTCAATCTCTGATCTTCCTGCTCCAGCCACCTAAACTAGCACTGGCGGGACTACCTGCTCCCTGCTCTTATGGCCCGCTGTGATGCCGCGCAGGCTTCCCCGGCCCACCCTACTCCCTCCACTGGCCTGGCCGCATGCAATCAACTGCCTCCTTATGACGCGAAAAAATGATTCCTCCCACTGACATCTAGGGCGCGCCGGTTGGGAGGCTGACTTGTGGGCCTACTAAGTTGACGCGTACGCAGGGCTTGTCAACTTAGTCAACAAATGATTCTAGCAGCAGTAACCATTGGATTTGAATCGAACGGTCCTGCTGCTTCTTCAATCGTTGCTCTTCTTGCACCAGCCGCCCAAACCAGCGCCGGGAAGACCGCCTGCTCCTGCCTCCAGTGGCCGGCTGTGCTGCCGTTGAGGCCCCATCGCCCCCTACTACTCCCACCACTAGCCAGGCCCTGCGGTGATGGCAGCCTCACACCGCAGCCGAACCAGTGAACCCTCGTACTCCTCTCCGCAAGGGCATCCACTGCCGCGTCTTCCCCGGCTCTGCGTCGTCCCCTTCCTAGGCGTCGCCATCATCCACCGCCTTGGTGCTCTCGGCGCGGCGTGGTCAATGTGGTCAACGACATTCCATCGGAAGAGTACTGTACGTGGAGAGGCTGACAGCTAGGTCCACGGCCACAGCCCAGTTTTTTTGTGATTTGCCAAGTAAGTCGCTTTGTCAGGCCTGTTGGGCTGCAAATCTTTCAAGACGAGGAGAGTTTTCATTCGGCTGGCCGAGAAAATGGCCCATCAGTCATGAGAAATGGGATGTACATTTTTAAAACACATCAAATCGGCAATTAGTTTCAAATACTTTTTTTTATTTCGAGATTTTAAATTACATTAATTTTTATGCATGGAGAATTTGTTGGATTTTATATTGATATACATTTATTTTTAAAATCATTTTGAATGTGAGTCGAAATTTTGGGATTAAAAACAGTTCGGACCGCACCGAAATATGCAAAATTTCGTATAATTTTTTAATCATGGCCACAATATGGGTTGTAATGCTAACAAAAAGAATATGGGCTCCAAAAAAAACCTTAAGAATTAGCACATGGGCTGTAAATTATTAGAAATAATGGCAGATGGGTTGTATGCTGTTTTCCACAGGTTTGAGGCTTTCCTAAAAAGAAGGTTGACGCACAAGCAGTGACTGTTGGATGTCCATCCAACGGCCATCGTGCTTCTTCAATCTCTGCTCTTCCTGCTCTAGCCGCTCAAACAAGCGCCGGCGGGACTGCCTGCTCCCTCCTCCCCACGTCCGACTGTGCTACCGCGCAGGCCTCACCGCCCCCACCGTACTCCCATCGCTGCCCTAGCCATCCCTCTACTCACCCACACCTGTTGTTATTCTCCGGCGATGGTAGACGAACCAGTAAACCCTCGTACAGTCGTACTCCCCTCCGCGTGGGAAACAACTGCCGAGTCTTCCCTGCCTCCGTGTCGTTCCCTTCCTAGGCCTCGCCATTGTCCATCGCCCTGGTCCTCTCGGCGCGGCCTGGTCAACATGGTCAACGACCGACATGCATCTGAAGTGGACTGTATGTGGAGAGGCCGACAGTTGGGTCCACGACCGCACGCAAGGAAATGCCTCCTTATTACGCACAAAATAATGATTCCTCCACCGGACATCAGGGACCCACCGAAAGGGCCTCTGTATTTCGTGAAAAAAATGTTACCGTCGCTGACAGCTCGGACCCACCAGCTATATCTTCGCACGCAAGGAAGTGCCTCCTTATTACGCACAAAAAATGAATACTCCCCTTGTTAGCTGGTTCCCAGTATAGTGGCAGGTTGACTTGTGGGCCTACTAAGTTGACGGGGACGGAGGGATTTGTCAACTTAGTCAATATGCATGATTGTAGCTCCAGTGACCGTACGATGTCCATCCAACGGCCGTAGGGCTTCTTCAACCTCTGGTCTTCTTGCTCCAGCCGCCCAAACCAGCACCGGTCGTGCCTCGTGCTCCTGCCTCACGTGGCCGGCTGTGATGCGGCGGAGGCCTCACCGCCCCCTACTACTCCCACCGCTGGCCAGGCCATCCCTCTACTCACCCACACCCCTGTTAATTGTTATTCTGTGGTGACGGCAGCCTCACACCGCAGCGAACCAGTGAACCCTCGTACTCCTCTACGTGTGGGCATCCACTGCCGCGTCTTCCCCAGCTCCGCGTCGTCCCCTTCCTAGGCCTCGCCGTCGTCCACCACCCTGGTGCTCTCGGCGCGGCGTGGTAAACGTGGTCAAGGAACGGCTTCCATCGGACAAGGACTATACGTGGAGAGGCTGACAGCTGGGTCCACGGCGACCACAAGGAAGTGCCTCCTTATTACGCGCAAAATAATTATTCCTCCACCTGACAGCGGGGACCCACTGGACGGGCCACCGTATTTTGCGAAAAAAATGTTTCCCCACTGACTACTGGGACCCACCAGCTACACCTTCGCACGCAAGGAATTGCGTCCGGGCAAAAAAATGATTCGCCCCCCTGACAGCTGGGACCCACCAGCTACATCTTCGCACGCAAGAAAGTGCCTGACAGTCGGGACCCACCTGGTCGAAGTGTATGTAGCGTTGTCATTCTGGTCGCGGACGTGTACGTACATACTGGTGGATGTAGAAGCGCGCACGTGTCGTAGTAGAGGCGTGCACGTAGCATGTACACATACGTACAGCGACTAGGGTGCAAGAAAGAAATATGGACACGCACGTACATACGGGCAGGGTCTCGAATGCCTACTCGTGCATACGTATGGCCAGGGCTCGTCTTCATGGGGAGGCAATGGAATGCGTCATGTTCATGGGGAGGCAACAAAATGCGTCGTGTTCATGGCGAGGCAACGTAATGCGTCGTGTTCATCGGGAGGCAACGGAACGCGTGGGAGCCAACCGGCTGGGTCGGAACGGAATGCGTGGTCGTGTTCATTGGGAGGGCTTGGACGGAATAGGAGATGGAAATGAGGCTTGGCGTACCACAGAATGGAGGAAACGGACCTCCTACGTTCGGAACGGGGTCCTGTTGACCGGGAGGGGTCTGGCGTGCCGCAAAACGGAGGAAACGGACCTCCTACAGTCGAAACGGGGGTCATTTTGATTGGGAGGGGTGTGGCGTACCGCAAAACGGAGGAAACGGACTTCCTAAGGTCGAAACGGGGGACCTGTTGATCGGGAGGGGTGTGGCGTACCGCAAAACGGATGAAACGGACTTGTGTTGGAGCACTACGGTCGAAACGGGGGTCCTGTTCATCGGGAGGGGTGTGGCGTACCGCAAAATGGGACTCCATGGGATAATGTTCATCTCCACCGTCGACCTCCTCCAGCCTCCACGGGCTACCGTCGACCTCCTCCAACCTCCACGGGCTCCTGTTCATCCAGCCTCCACCGCGGGCTACTCCACCGGCTACTGTTCCACCACCCCTCCACGGGCACCCCTCCACCGTCCACTGTTCATCCACCCCTCCACACCACGGGGTCCTGTTCAACCACCCCTCCACGGGCACCCCTCCACCGTCTACTGTTAATCCAGCCCTCCACACCATGGGGTCCTATTCAATCACCCCCTCCACGGGCACCCCTCCACCGTCTACTGTTCATCCAGCCCTCCACACCACGGGGTCCTGTTCATCCAGAGGCAACGCCACGGGTCCTGTTCATCCACTCCCACCGCTCACTGTTCATCCAAACCCCCCCCCCCCCCGCAACACTCACTATTCATCCAGAGAGGCAGCATCGATCGGCTTCAGTTAGCAGCAGTAGCGAAGGAATCGATCGCTCGGGTTCAGTAACGTGTAGCCTGCAGTGCAATCGCTCAGGTTCAGTTAGAGCCCAAAGCCTCGCTCGGGTTCAGTTAGAGCCAACGCCTCGCACACACGCACGTACGTGTACGAGAGAAACACGCATCGGTCGGCCCCCGACCACCCACCGTAACCAGGAACTCCCCGAAATTTTCCTCGCCCTCGCTTCTACCACGGTTTTTTCCGTCATGGACGGCCCAAAGAATGTCATGCAGCTGGGTCTTAGGCCCGCCCAGGACGAAAAGCCCATTTTCTGTCATGATTTTTTGTCATATAAGTAGGAGCCCAGCACATCTATGATGATACCGGGTTTTGTCACAATTATTGTCATAGAAGTGTCATATGCATGACAGAAAAAAATTCGTTCGGCCCAAAATGTCACGGATGTGTCTTTTTTTTTGTAGTGTGGTGGACTACGTGTGCCACCATCGGAGGCACGCGATAGCTCCGGACAACAATGATGCAGGTACTGGGCTCCGGTGGCATATGACGGAGGGGCGCCGACAATCTGGGTGGGGCAAGAGGTCGATGAGGGAGGTAGCTCACGGCGTCGAGCAAGAGGTACGATTGGACGACACAGGACGGGCGGGACGCCCGCAGTCTCAATGGGCGCGAGCTTGAGGCATTAGCAAGCTGAGCGGTGTCATGACTCTCATGAGCACCATCGATGAGCTGCTCCTCTCTCCAGCTAGCTTCCCTTTACGCGCACTTCGCCCACAGCCGCCTCGCTTCCACACGATGGCCACGCTCGCCTCCAACGCCTCGCTCCCCCTCCGCGATCACAGCCTCATGCTCCTCGCGCCGGCAAGGGACCCAAGGGATTAGGTCGCGATGGTGCTCCTGGAGGTGACGCTACTGCAGGCCATGTTCCTTGCGCATACCATGGCGTTGGCGGTGGCCTGCACCGTGACCTGATGGTGGGTGAGGGAGGACGCTGCCGCGGCAAGGAAACATGGGAGGACGGTGATGCACTTTCAGGCCGAGTCGGCGGAGGCTGTCAGGCCGGTGTGAGGGCGGTGGATGAGGAGAAGGTGATGAACCTCTGGGTGAAGTGTCTCCTCTTTGTTCTCTTCGGTCTTTTGGACGTGCACCCTGTAAAATTAGCGGTAAATCAGACCTAAATTGTGATGAGGGACGGAACATCTAACAATTTAGAATGATGCAGACAAAGTCCCTTTCATGCTTTTGAATGTGGCCTGACAATTTAGAATAATTACCATTATGGTCAATCTCTATGTGAGTTTCTAATTAGTATCAAGTATGCTACTGTAGGTGATTTTCTTAAAAGCAAAAACCCTAATGGATGTCGATGGACGCCCACCGTGTCACCTTATGTGAGGCCAGATAATGCGCCGCTAGATGGACCCTGCTGCTCATGGCCATGTTAATCTTAACATAGATGGGACATATATCAAGGAGACGGGTGAAGCATGTGTTGGTATGAGTCTACCAGACAATACTGGTGGAATAATCTTCTCGCCGTGCAGAAACATATTGCATTATGCGAGCCCAATGCAAGCGGAGTTAGAGCATGTTTGGAGGGGCCAAATTTTGCATTGCTATGGTCTACACTGCCAATTGATGTTGAGATGGACTGTAAAGCTATGATGCTCTCTATTGAGGCACAGTCCCCCGGATTGATCATTGAATGCAATGTTGGTGAATGAAGTTAGGAAGCGTCTTGGTGAGAGGGATAGTTCTATTATTGTTCATGTTAGTAGAAACCAAAATGTTGTAAGTCATAGATTAGTTTCTTTTGGTCGTGTTGAAGGGCATATGACACTAGATATGGATCAGATCGGATCCTGCTAATACACCACAACTTTGTATGAAGGATCTCCCTCGAAATTGAGCAATGAAACCCCTTTAACCCCACAGAAAAGAAGTGTTTTCTCTACCTTCTCTTTTTTTGGCCATAACTCCACATACTAATTCTCTTGCTTTAAATTAAGTCTCATAATAAACATTAAAAACACTATTACATATAAACATAACGTATCGTAAGAATCTTCGATGACATTTCAAGGAGAACCAGCCGAAACAGAAGACGAAGCCAAAGAAAAGGTTGTCACTATGCACTAGAAGTCACAAAAGAAAGACTATTTACACCACAAGAAAAGGCATGGACCAACAAGCAATGGAAATTCAACATGGCTTGTGAGCAAGTATGATGCAGAGCATTAGGCGATCATCCCCATGGGCGCATATACATCTCCTACAACACCACTTGGACTAATGACAAGAGCTCGAGCCAAGGCTATCGAAGATAAGGTGAACTCGCTCCTCTCCGAACTACCTCTTTCTACACATGAGACATGGCTACTACCTCAAGCAGAAACACTATATGTGATTAGGTAGAAGGCCGCGGAGTAGCTACATCAATGGGCAAGATGACGAGAACACTGAGAATGAGGGACAAGAAGAAGAGCTACCGAAGAAGCTCCACCCAGCGGACGTCCGCCAGGGACCAGACGTCCGGCGCCTGACGCTCCAACCAGCGGACTTCCGACGAGGACCGGACGTCTGGCCCCTGAATACCCAGCCGACTACACCGCCCAGCGAGTGGACGACCGACCCTCATCAGACGTCCGACAAGTCAGCACCTGAGTCGAATCTATGGAAGACCGGAGCCAGCGGACGACCGGCGACCGGACGACCAGAAACCACCGGACGTCTGGTACCATAGCACCCGAGCCAAATCAGTGGAAGTCCGAGCCCTACCAGACGTCCGAACCCCCGCGCAAGCGACCGGACGACTGGTAGAGACCGGACGTCCGCTGCCTGTCTGCGCAGTTTCGGGCCCAAAGGCCATGTACCCCTTCACTTCGCCCCCATTTGCACTTAGACTATAAATAGACCTTCTCCTCCTCCTAGTTAGGGTTAGCAAAGGATTAGCTCATATTTGTGTGAGAGCTTTGTTCATCCACTTGGTTACTTCTCCATCGGAATCGAGCGCCTCTTCGGAGAAGATCCCCCAAGCGGATTCAAGACCCCCATCGCGGGAAGACCCTTCAAGACCTCCTCATGGAGAAAACCTTTTGTATCGTTCGTTGTTGATTTTGAATCATGTATCACTCTTTGTGTTTCGAGGATCTAGCATATGTGTGACCATCTCTTGTTGGTTGAGTGATTTATCTTGTGTTTCCCTCGTTTTCCCCTCTGTGTTCTTCGTGTTCTTCGTAGGATTTCCTCCAAATGTGAAACATCGTGCAACTAGGGTTCTACCCTACATCATCTTGGTATCCAGAGCCTAGGTTGATCACAATTTTGGAGCCCCTACTCTTGTTTTCTAGCTTGATTTTGTTGTGTTCTTCCCCAAATTCAAAAATCCCCACCAAAAATAGCCCCAAATGTTTTTTTTATTTGTTGGTGTGATGAAGTTTTGTTGGATTTGATCCATGGATTTGCTTTGCCACGTGTGGATCTAGCTTTCCCCCATCATCACCACCTTTTCCATCCACAAAAACGCTTGGATTTGACCAATTTCCGCACCTCCACCACGAAAAGCTCGTGTTCATCCCGTGCCCGAAATCACCCAGGTGCCCGACGTCCACTAGCCACCAAACATACAATGGCCGGACGACCGCTACCCACCGGACGTCCGCTCCAACCTGACGAAACTGAATTTTCCCCAAACAAATTCAGCCATCGCCACCACTTCCGCATACGCACCTCAACGTCCTTTCCACCACCGCATACGCACACCAATACCACCACCGTTATCCGCAAGCACCACCATCATTTTACCGCTACCACTTCCGACAATTTTGACCCGTTTTGATCTTTGGGAATTTGAGTTGTGGTTCACGTGTCCTATTGTGTTTCGGCTATATAGGTATGTTTCGACATCAACATCACCACCGCTCATCTTCGCCATCGACTCGTCATCGACAACAACCGTCCAGGCTTACACGACTAATGCGGCGGTAACCTCGATGACATCTTTATATATCCCTTGCCATTTGCATTCATAACCATAGCCTTACCTTTGTGTTACTTACCCATCGAGACTAGCCTTTGAGTATTGCTGACAACGTGACTTGTGCACATTAGTGATCATACTCTCCATAGCATACAAATCATACCATCGTGATGCATATCTTGGTATCATCTTTTGTGTCACAAATTTGCCATTCGCATATACACAATTGCTATCTTGGTTCGTGAAGTTTTGCATGAGAAAGGAGCTCAAAAGAGAAAGACCCAAACAAGCTTTTAAGCAAGAAGGAAAGATAAGCAAAGAGCTTATAAGCAAGAACCATAACATCATACTACATTAAGATTGTCATATTCGATCATCTTGGATCATCTTGTGCCAAAGCATCGGAATACCATACATATAGCTTACTTGGGATAGAAGTCGTTGCATTTCTGCCTAGTAGGTTGTGCACAAGTTCGTATCTGCCTATTGTGCAATCGTGCTAGCGTCTCTCTAGTGTTGTGCAACAAGAGCATTTTCGTGGTTTCCACATTTTGGCTCATCCTTGGTTGCACGACCCCACTATTCTATTTGCGTGTGTGTTTCTGTGTACCGTTACTTGCTTGGTCTACTTGTTGCATTTGCAAATTTGTGAATCTTTTCCAACATTATTGAGGCTCACTAAGAATTGCATCAAATTTTGTGTCACCATTCTAACCAAGCTCCACCATAAGCTTTTATGTGTGTAGGTGTGAGAACCGACAAGACTTGGTACCAATTGTGCTATTTCCTTGTTCCACATTTGAGTGATAGTTGATCCATCTTCAACATCGGTCAAGGTACATTTGGTATAAGTTCTTCCCTTTCTCTCACTCACATATTTGCTTGGTATGATGGATAGGCCAAGTTCTTCTACCAACCTACTCTTCATCGAGCAAGACGACGACATGTCATCCTATGCCACCAAGAGCCACCTCTTCGATGCATAGCGAGCTTTACATCAAGAACAACAACCAATGAGTGACTGCATCGACAATCTCGCCACTGACTTGCGACTCTCCGAGCAACGAACAAGAGACTACTTTGACAACAAGCTCGACGCTCACAAGCAAGATAATGATGCAAGAATGGACGAGATCCGTGGTTTGTTGGTGAACCGCCATTCTACCACTTCGTCCTACTCAACACGGAGCCGCTCAAGTCGACACTCCGACGACATCCTCTTCGACTCAAGTACACCATCATCGAACACTCTACGTCGAGCCGCACATCAAGACCGTCAAGCATCTTGCAATCCTCTACACGGCAATCATCCACAAGAGCAAGTCGACGAGCAAGCACATCATCATCGACCAAAACAAGTCCATCTTGCACAAGCTCAAGAAAGGCGACATCAACATCTTCAAGAGGAAGAACGAGCGCGGAAACATCAAGATGAACAAGACGCCGAGGCTCGGCGTCTAGAGCAACAACTACGTGAAGCTCAAGCACTTGAGGCACAATGTGCCCTTCGAGAATCAAGTTGAGCCATCGCCAACCGCAACCGAGATAGGCGCAATCAAGAGGAAGCTCTTCGAGAAGAAATTCAAGAGAGGAATGATACGTCTCCAATGTATCTATAATTTTTGATTGTTCCATGCTATTATATTACCCGTTTTGGATGTTTATGGGCTTTACTTTGCACTTTTATATCATTTTTGGGACTAACCTACTAACCGGAAGCCCAGCCCGAATTGCTGTTTTTTTCCTATTTTAGTGTTTCGAAGAAAAGGAATATCAAACGGAGTCCAAACGGGATGAAACTTTCGGGAGCGATCTTTTTGGAACAAATGCAAACCAGGAGACTTGGAGTGGACGTCAAGCAATGAACGAGGTGGCCACGAGGGTGCCCGGCACGCCCCCCACCCTCATGGGCCCCTCGAGCGTCCACCGACCTACTTCTTCCTCCTATATATATCTATGTACCCTGAAACTATCCAGGAGAACCACGAAAACCTAATTCCATCGCCGCAACCTTCTGTATCCACGAGATCCCATCTTGGAGCCTTCGTCGGTGCTTCGCCGGAGGGGGAATCAACCATGGAGGGCCTCTACATCATCTCCAAGGCCTCTCCGATGAGTTGTGAGTAGTTTACCACAGACCTTCGGGTCCATAGTTATTAGTTAGATGGCTTCTTCTCTCTCTCTCTTTGATTCTTAATACAAAGTTCTCCTTCCTCTTCTTGGAGATCTATTCGATGTAACTCTTTTTGCTGTGTGTTTGTCGAGATCCGATGAATTGTGGGTTTATGATCAAGTTTATCTATGAGAAATATTCGAATCTCCTCTGAATTCTTTTATGTATGATTGGTTATCTTTGCAAGTCTCTTCGAATTATCTGTTTGGTTTGGCCTACTAGATTGATCTTTCTTGCAATGGGAGAAGTGCTTAGCTTTCGGTTCAATCTTGCGGTGTCCTTTCCCAGTGACAGCAGGGGCACCAAGGCACACATTGTATTGTTTCCATCGAGGATAAAAAGATGGGGTTTATATCATATTGCTTGAGTTTATCCCTCTACATCATGTCATCTTGCTTAATGCATTACTCTGTTCTTATGAACTTAATACTCTAGATGCAGGCAGGAGTCGATCGATGTGTCGAGTAATAGTAGTAGATGCAGAATCGTTTCGATCTACTTGTTGCAGATGTGATGCCTATATACATGATAATTCCTAGATATTCTCATAACTATGCACTTTTCTATCAATTGCTCGACAGTAATTTGTTCACCCACCGTAATACTTATGCTATCTTGAGAGAAGCCACTAGTGAAACCTATGGCCCCGGGGTCTATTCTCTATCATATAAGTTTCCAATCTACTTTATTTTGAAATCTTTACTTTTCAATCTATATCATAAAAATACCAAAAATATTTATCTTATCATATTATCTCTATCAGATCTCACTTTCGCAAGTGGCCGTGAAGGGATTGACAACCCCTTTATCGCGTTGGTTGTGAGGTTCTTGTTTGTTTGTGTAGGCGTGTGGGACTTAGGAGGAGCCTCCTACTGGATTGATACCTTGATTCTCAAAACTGAGGGAAATACTTACGCTACTTTGCTGCATCACCCTTTCCTCTTCAAGGAAAAAACCAACGCATGCTCAAGAGGTAGCAAGAAAGATTTTTGGCGCCGTTGCCGGGGAGGTCTTCGCTCAAGTCAAGACATACCAAGTACCCATAACAAACTCATCTCCCTCGCATTACATTATTTTCCATTTTTCTCTCGTTTTCCTCTCCCCCACTTCATCCATGCCATTTTATTCGCCCTTCTTCTGTTCGTCTTTTCGTTTCCTTTGATGTCTTACTTGGCTCGTTTGCTCGTTTGGTTGGAATAGTTGTTTATTTATTGCTAAACAGAGAACCTAAGATCTATGGATCCTCATCCGCTTGCTAATCTTTTTAAGAGATCCAATTATGGTGAACCAATTGCTAGTGAGTTTTGTGCACTAGATTATCTTTATGAAGTTTTGCTTGAAATTCATGAATCTGAAAATTATGATGAAGAAATTTATGAAGAGATTCACGATAACTCCTTGAATAAAAAGCATGATTGCAATGATTTTACTATAAATTCTCTTGATGTCAATTGTGCTAATAATATGTAAAACCCTAAGCTTGGGGATGCTACTTTTGCTATGTCTACTACTTGTTGCAATGATCATGATTGGGGTGATTTTTCTTATGATCTTGAAAATTTATTTGAGCCCCTTGATGAATATGAGATTGATAATAATGTTTGCAATAATATTGAAAGTGGGTTTGGAAGAGTGTCAACTTTAGATCCCACATATTTGGATAATGTTCAATCTTATGAAGTTTTTGATAAAAGTGGGTTTGGAGAGGTCATGACTTTAGTTAATGTTAATCCCACTATTTTGGAAGAGTGTCAACTTTGCATCCATGTGGATCGTATTGAGAATATGTTATGTGATAGCTATTTTGTTGAATTTTCTTATGATCCCACATATAATTATTATGAGAGAGGAACATATGGTTGTAGAAATTTTCATGTTACTAAATTACCTCTCTTCATGTTGAGATTGCTATCATCTCTTTGTTCTTCCTTGCATATGCTAGTTTTTTGCTTGCCCTAATAATTTGTTTTCTTACAAGATGCCTATGAATAGGAAGTATGTTAGACTTAGATGTGTTTGTCACATGTTTTATGATGCTCTCTTTATGATTCAATTCTTGTCTTTTATGTGAGCATCATTGAAATCTCAATGCCTAGCTAAAAAGGCTTTAAAGAAAAGCGCTTGTTGGGAGACAACCCAATATTTTTCCTTGTTGTTATTCAATAAATAAATAATCTAGCCTCTGGTTAGATGTGGTTTTATGTTTTAATTAGTGTTTGTGCCAAGTAGAACCTATAGGATAACCTACGGTGATAGTTAATTTGATTATGCTGAAAAACAGAAACTTTGCTCTCACGAGAAAACATTTAATAAATCACATAAACGTGCTTTTGCGTTGATTCTTTGTGCTGTAGATCAATAGAAAAATTTCCTAGGACTTCCTATTTTGGTAGGAGTTTTGGAGTTCCATAATTATTCGAAAGTTACAGATTGCTACAGACTGTTCTGTTTTTGACAGATTCTGTTTTTCCTGTGTTGTTTGCTTATTTTGATGAATCTATGGCTAGTATCGGGGGGTATGAACCATGGATAAGTTGGAATACAGTAGGTTTAACACCAATATAAATAAGTAATGAGTTCATTACAGTACCTTAAGTGGTGGTTTTTATTTCTTGCATTAACGGAGCTTATGAGATTTCCTGTTGAGTTTTGTGTTGTGAAGTTTTCAAGTTTTGGGTAAAGATTTGATGGAATATGGAATAAGGAGTGGAAAGAGCCTAAGCTTGGGGATTCCCATGGAACCCCAAGATATTCAAGGATAACCAAAAGCCTAAGCTTGGGGATGCCCCAGAAGGCATCCCCTCTTTCGTCTTTGTCTATCGGTAACTTCACTTGGAGCTATATTTTTATTCGCCACATGATATGTGTTTTGATTGCAGTGTCTTGTATGATATGAGCATTTGCTTTCTAGATTACCACAATCATCCTTGCTGTACACATTTTTTGGGTGAAACCCACATGATTTTGAATTTATTAGAATACTCTATGTGCTTCAGTTATATCTTTTGAGCTAGATAATTTTTGCTCTAGTGCTTCACTTATATCTTTTAGAGCACGACGGTGGCTTAATTTTGTAGAAATTGTTGATCTCTCATGCTTCACTTATATTATTTTGAGAGTCTTTTAGAACAGCATGGTATTTGCTATGGTTATAAAATTGGTCCTAGAATGATGAGCATCCGAGTTGGGTATAATAAAAACTATCATAGAAGTGAATTGGATGATATGACCAATTTGATGCTTGATAATTGTTTTGAGACATGAGGATGGTGATATTAGAGTCATGCTATTATGAATTTAAGGAATACTTGTGTTGAAGTTTTGTGATTCCCGTAGCATGCATGTATGGTGAACCGCTTTGTGATGAAGTTGGAGCACGATTTATTTATTGATTGTCTTCCTTATGAGTGGCGGTCGGGGACGAGTGATGGTCTTTTCCTACCAATCTATCCCCATAGGAGCATGCGCGTAGTACCTTGTTTCAATAACTTATAGATTTTTGTAATAAGTATATGAGTTCTTTATGACTAATGTTGAGTCCATGGATTATACGCACTCTCTCCCTTCCACCATTGCTAGCCTCTCTTGTGCCGCGCAACTTTCGCCGGTACCATACACCCACCATATACCTTCCTCAAAACATCCACCATACCTACCTATTATGGCATTTCCATAGCCATTCCAAGATATATTGCCATGCAACTTTCCATCATTCCGCTTATTATGACACGCATCATCATTGTCATATTGCTCTTGCATGATCATGTAGTTGACATCGTATTTGTGGCAAGGCCACCCTCATGATTTCAATACATGTCACTCTTGGTTCATTGCATATCTCGGTACACTGCCAGAGGCATTCATATAGAGTCATATCTTGTTCTAAGTATCGAGTTGTAATCTTGAGTTGTAAGTAAATAAAAGTGTGATGATCTTCATTATTAGAGCATTGTCCCAAGTGAGGAAAGGATGATGGAGACTATGATTCCCCCACAAGTCGGGATGAGACTTCAGACTTTACAAAAAGAGAAAGGCCAAATAAAAAATAAAAAAATGAGAGAAAAAGAGAGAAGGGACAATGCTACTATCCTTTTACCACACATGTGCTTCAAAGTAGCACCATGATCTTCATAATAGAGAGTCTCCTATGTTGTCACTTTCATATACTAGTGGGAATTTTTCATTATAGAACTTGGCTTGTATATTCCAATTATGGGCTTCCTCAAAACGCCATAGGTCTTCGTGGGCAAGCAAGTTGGATGCACACCCACTTAGTTTCTTTTGTTGAGCTTTCATACATTTATAGCTCTAGTGCATCCGTTGCATGGAAATCCCTACTCACTCACATTGATATCTATTAATGGGCATCTCCATAGCCCGTTGATACGCCTAGTTGATGTGAGACTATCTTCCTCTTTTTTTTGTCTTCTCCACAACCACCATTCTATTCCACATATAGTGCTATATCCATGGCTCACGCTCATGTATTGCGTGAAAGTTGAAAAGTTTGACAATACTAAAGTATGAAACAATTGCTTGGCTTGTCATCGGGGTTGTGCATGATTAAATACTTTGTGTGATGAAGATAGAGCATAGCCAGACTATATGATTTTGTAGGGATAGCTTTCTTTAGCCATGATATTTTGAGAAGACATGATTATTTTGTTAGTATGCTTAAAGTATTATTGTTTATCATGTCAATATGAACTTTTATTTTGAATCATTTGGATCTGAACATTCATGCCACAATAAAGAAAATTACATTGAGAATTATGCTAGGTAGCATTCCACATCAAAAATTCTGTTTTTGTCATTTACCTACTCGAGGACGAGCAGGAATTAAGCTTGGGGATGCTTGATACGTCTCCAACGTATCTATAATTTTTGATTGTTCCATGCTATTATATTACCCGTTTTGGATATTTATGGGCTTTACTTTACACTTTTATATCATTTTTGGGACTAACCTACTAACTGGAAGCCCAGCCCGAATTGCTGTTTTTTGCCTATTTCAGTGTTTCGAAGAAAAGGAATATCAAACGGAGTCCAAACGGGGTGAAACCTTTGGGAGCGATCTTTTTGGAACAAATGCAAACCAGGACACTTGGAGTGTACGTCAAGCAACGAACGAGGCAGCCACGAGGATGCCCGGCGCGCCCCCCACTCTTGTGGGCCCCTCGAGCATCCACCGACCTACTTCTTCCTCCTATATATATCTACGTACCGAGAAACCATCCAGGAGCACCACGAAAACCTAATTCCACCGCCGCAACCTTCTGTATCCGCGAGATCCCAACTTGGAGCCTTCGTCGGTGCTTAGCCGGAGGGGGAATCGACCACGGAGGGCCTCTACATCATCTCCAAGGCCTCTTTGATGAGTTATGAGTAGTTTACCACAGACCTTTGGGTCCATAGTTATTAGCTAGATGGCTTCTTCTCTCTCTTTGATTCTCAATACAAAGTTCTCCTTCCTCTTCTTGGAGATCTATTCGATGTAACTCTTTTTGCGGTGTGTTTGTCGAGATCCGATGAATTGTGGGTTTATGATCAAGTTTATCTATGAGAAATATTTGAATCTCCTCTGAATTCTTTTATGTATGATTGGTATCTTTGCAAGTCTCTTCGAATTATCAGTTTGGTTTGGCCTACTAGATTGATCTTTCTTGCAATGGGAGAAGTGCTTAGCTTTGGGTTCAATCCTGCGGTGTCCTTTCCTAGTGACAGCAGGGGCAGCAAGGCACGTATTGCATTGTTGCCATCGAGGATAAAATGATGGGGTTTATATCACATTGCTTGAGTTTATCCCTCTATATCATGTCATCTTGCTTTATGCGTTACTCTGTTCTTATGAACTTAATACTCTAGATGCAGGCAGGAGTCGGTCGATGTGCGGAGTAATAGTAGTAGATGCAGAATCGTTTCGATCTACTTGTTGCGGACGTGATGCCTATATACATGATCATGCCTAGATATTCTCATAACTATGCATTTTTCTATCAATTGCTCGACAGTAATTTGTTCACCCACCGTAATACTTATGCTACCTTGAGAGAAGCCACTAGTGAAACCTATGGCCCCAGGGTCTATTCTCTATCATATAAGTTTCCAATCTACTTTATTTTGCAATCTTTACTTTTCAATCTATATCATAAAAATACCAAAAATATTTATCTTATCATATTATCTCTATCGGATCTCACTTTTGCAAGTGGCCGTGAAGGGATTGACAACCCCTTTATCGCGTTGGTTGCGAGGTTCTTGTTTGTTTGTGTAGGCGCGTGGGACTTGGGAGGAGCCTCCTACTGGATTGATACCTTGGTTCTCAAAACCGAGGGAAATACTTACGCTACTTTGCTGCATCACCCTTTCCTCTTCAAGGGAAAAACCAACGCATGCTCAATAGGTAGCAAGGAACTATCAAGAAATAGTGCATCGGCAAGCTCGACAAGCTCCCCCACAAGTTCGTCAAGTTCATCCACCACCTCGACAAGAACCTCCACAAGTTCAACAAGAACATGATGACTACGAAAATCCTCCGCGCCAAGAGAAAAATGAGGTTGACAATCCTCCACGTCAAGGGCGTCATCCTCGACCCCAACACAATGAAGAACAACGCTATGGCAAGCTCAAGTTCACCATGCCCAAGTTCACCGGAAGCAATGATCCCAAAGAGTACCTATCATGGGCATTGAAGGTCGACAAGATCTTTCGCTTCCACAACTACGAGGAAGAGAAGAAGATAGCTATGGCATCACTTGAGTTCCAAGACTATGTGCTCATATGGTGGGACCAAGTCCTTGAGCGCTGAGAGGCAAGAGGTGAACCACCAATCACCACTTGGGATCAAATGAAGGATGTCATGAGATCATGCTTTGTGCCCACCTAATACAACCGTGACCTCTTCAAGAAACTCCAACTACTCAAGCAAGGCACAAAGAGCATTGAAGAATACTACAAGGAAATGGAGATTGCCATGATAAGAGCCAATGTCACGAAAGATGACGAGCAAACTATGGCACGTTTCTTGAATGGCCTCAATCATCCCATCAAGAAGATTGCCGACTTCCAACCCTACTCCAACCTCATTGAGCTCGTGCATCAAGCTACCAAAGCGAAACGTCAAGTGCAAGATGACTTCAAGTACGCCAAGTTCACTTCCAAGAGCTACGGTTTCTCCAACACCAAAGCTTCAACGACTCCAACAAGTTCTACCTCAACCAAACCGTCTACAAGCAACAGCGACAAGTCAAGTTACAAGCAAACTTCGACAACCTCAAGTCGTCCTCCTACAACAAGCAACTTCAAGTTGTGAGCTTCATCATCTACTCCGACCGATGAGACAATCAAGACAAGTTCTTTCAGGTGCTTCACATGCGGCGGGCGAGGCCACAAGTCCTTTGAGTGTACCAACAAGTGCACCATGATCCTCAATGACGACGAAACCTATGACTCCATGAGTGAAGAGGAGATGGAAGCCCTTGATCAAGTGGCCATGCATCAGCGCGTGAACAAAGATGAAGATGATCAAGTCTTTTGTGATGAGAATTCAAGCCCCGCTCTCATTGTCTGCAAAGTCTTGACTCTTCAACATCAACAAGACGAAGACCAAAGATGCCATATCTTCCACACCAAGGCCGGCATCAATGGATGGTCCGTTAAGGCCATCATCGATGGAGGGAGTTGTGACAACTTGGCAAGTGAAGAACTATGCTCCAAGCTCCAATTGGTCAAGATGAAGCACCCACATCCCTACAAGGTTCAATGGCTTAGCGATTCCTGCATTATCCAAGTTGAGCATACGGTCAAAGTCTCCTTCAAAATTGGAGCATATGAAGACACTTTGGAGTGTGATGTCGTCCCGATGTCCGTTTGCCACCTCCTTCTTGGTCGACCATGGCAATTTGACTATGGCGTCATCCACAATGGGCGTACAAATCACTATAGCTTCAAGATGAAAGGGAAGGAGTATGTGCTACGACCGATGTCTCCTAGTCAAGTGATCACAGACAAGCAAGCCACCCATCATGGAGAAAAGAGTGAGTGAGTGAACCACCCAAAAGAGAGTGAGCGTCACAAGCCAAATTCGAGTGCCTCCATGATGAGCGACAAGAAGAACTTAGTCCTATTTGCCACCAAAAGTGAGATGAGAGAAGTGCGTGAGAACCCATCAAGTGTTATGCACTATGTCCTTGTGTGCAAGGACGAGGCACCAAAAACTAACACCTCTCACGATCTACCTTTAGTGTTGTCTTCTCTTTTGCAGGAATTCCAAGATGTTTTCCCCGATGAGCTACCTCCGGGTCTACGTCCACTACGAGGCATTGAGCACCAAATCGACCTTATCCCCGGAGCACCTCTACCTAACAAGGCTCCCTACCATGTCAACCCCGAGGAAACTAAGGAGATCCAACGGCAAGTACAACAACTCATCGACAACGGTCAAGTACGTGAAAGTTTGAGTCCTTGTGCCTTTCCAGTCATACTTGTTCCAAAGAAAGATGGTACATATCTCATGGTTTCCGGTTGCCATCCCATCAATGCTATTACTGTTAGATATCGTCACCCTATCCCACGCTTAGATGATATGCTTGATGAGCTTAGCGGAGCTTTCATTTTCTCTAAGATTGATCTTAAGAGTGGCTACTATCAAATATGCATCCAAGAAGGTGATGAATGGAAACCCGCATTTAAGACCAAATTTGGCTTATATGAATGTCTAGTTATGCCAAAGGGTTTATCCGAAGCACCCGATACTTTCATGCGAGTCATGCACTTTGTTTTTAGTCCCTATATTGGTGTATTTGTTGTGGTCTTTTTTGATGATATTATTGTCTTTAGCAAATCTCTCGAAGATCATGTCACCCATCTTCGAATCGTGTTGCAAAACCTTAGGAAAGACTGCCTTTATGCTAATATGAACAAATGCCTTTTTGGTGTTTATAAGCTTGTTTTCTTGGGTTTTGTTGTGTCTTCTAAGGGTGTTCATGTAGATGAATCTAAGACCAATGCTATTAAAACTTAGCCCCAACCAACTAACTTACAACAAGTGCGTAGTTTTCTTGGTTTAGCCGGTTTCTATCGTCGCTTTGTGAAGGATTTTAGCACCATTGCTTCACCTTTGCATGCTTTGAGCAAGAATAATGCGCCTTTTGTTTGGGGACCATCCCAAGATACCGCAATTAATGAGCTTAAGAATTTGCTTACTAATGCTAGCGTGCTTGCATTACTCAACTTTGACAAACCTTTTGAGATTCATTGTGATGCTAGTGGTAATGGCATAGGAGGTGTCTTAACGCAAGAAAAGCTCCCCATAGCATACTTTAGTGAGAAACTTTCCAGAGCGCAACTCTATTACCCCATCTATGACAATGAGCTATAGGCTTTAGTGCGAGTTTTGCATGAATGGGAACATTATCTTCGCCCTCATGAATTTATCATTCATATCGATCATGGAACGCTTAAGTACCTAAAAGGACAAACTAAGTTGAACAAGCGTCATGCTAAGTGGAGTGAATTCATCGAGTCTTTTCCTTATATCATCAAGTACATCAAAGGTAAGGAAAATATTGTGGCGGATGCTCTTTCCCGCATATGCATGCTAGTCACTAAACTTAAATTGAACGTCATTGGCTTTGAGCACATCAAAGACTTGTATGCACATGATCCTACTTTTTCTATTCCTTATGCTAAGTGTTTGACGCATACATCTTGGGAACGATATTATATCAAGGATGATTATCTTATGAGAGCTAACAAACTTTGCATTCCCGAGTCTTCTCTTCGTTTGCTCCTTTTGCAAGAGGCTCATGGAGGCGGACTCATGGGACACTTTGGACGCGACAAGACATTCGTTGTGCTCTCCAAGAACTATTTTTTGCCCAAGATGTTCCGCGACGTCCCACGCTTCACCAACCGATGCTCTACATGTCGCAAAGCTAAGTCAAAAGCTCAATCCCACGGTCTTTACATGCCTCTTCCTATTCCTTATCAACCTTGGGAAGACATTAGCATGGATTTTGTACTTGGTTTGCCTAGAACTCAAAATGGAAAGGATTCTGTGTTTGTTGTTGTGGACCAATTCTCTAAGATGGCTCATTTTATCCCATGCAACAAGATAGACGATGCTTCACATATTGCAAATCTTTTTTGTAGGGAAATCTTGCGTCTCCATGGAGTGCCAAAGACGATTGTCTCGGACCACGACGTCAAGTTCTTGAGTTACTTTTGGAAGACTCTATGCGCCAAGCTCGAAATCAAGCTCTTGTTCTCGTCGGCATACCACCCTCAAACCGACGGGCAAACGGAGGTGACAAACCAAACACTCTCCACTCTACTACGCGTCTTGATCAAAAATAACATCAAGGAGTGGGAGGAGTGCCTACATATCACCGAATATGCCTACAACTGTGCAAGACACTCCAGAACCGACAAGTCCCCTTTCGAGGTTGTCTACGGCTTCAACCAATTATCCCCATTGGACATTCTTCCTCTACCACTACAAGAACGCATCAACATGGATGTGAGTGCCCGAGCGAACTACCTCAAGAAGATGCATGAAGATACACGACACACCATCAAGCGCCAAGTACAACGACTCGCGACCAAGCTCAACATCAACAAGCAACCCGTGATATTCAACATTGGCGATTTCGTGTGGCTACACCTTCGCAAGGAATGCTTCCCCAACGAACGCAAGTCCAAACTCCTACCCCGAGCCGACGGACCCTTCAAGGTGTTAGCATGCTACAACAACAATGCTTACAAGCTCGAGCTTCCCCGCGACAAGTACAATGTGAGTGACATCTTCAACGTCAAAGATCTAGCTCCCTACCATGGTGATGAAGATTTCGATCCGAGGTCGGATCCATCCCAAGGGAGGGGAGATGATGCGTAGCATCCGGCAATCATCCCCATGGGTGCATCTACATCTCCTACAACACCACTTGGACCAACGACAAGATCTCGAGCCAAGGCTATCGAAGATAAGGTGAACTCGCTCCTCTCCGAACTACCTCTTTCTACACATGAGACATGGCTACTACCTCAAGCGGAAACACTATGTGTGATCATGTACTTAGAAGAAGGCCGCGGAGCAGCTACATCCAATGGGCAAGACAGCGAGGACACCGAGAACGAGGGACAAGAAGAAGAGCTACCGAATAAGTTCCAGCCAGCGGACTTTCGCCAGGGGCCGGACGTCCGGTGCCTGAGCTCCAGCCAGCGGACGTCCGACGAGGACCGGACGTCCGGCCCCTGAAGACCCAGCCGACTACACCGCCCAGCGAGCGGACGACCGACCCACACCGGACGTCCGACAAGTCAGCAACTGAGCTGAATTTACGAAAGACCGGAGCTAGCGGACGACCGGCGACCGGATGACCGGAAACCACCGGACGTCCGGTACCCCAGCACCTGAGCCAAATCAGTGGAAGTCCGAGCCCTACCGGACGTCCGGACCCCTGCGAGCGATCGGACGACCGGTAGAGACCAAACGTCTGCTGCCTATCTGCCCAGTTTTGGTCCCAAAGGCCATGTACCCCTTCACTTTGCCCCCATTTGCACTTAGACTATAAATAGACCTCCTCCACCTAGTTAGGGTTAGCAAAGGATTAGCTCATATTTGTGTGAGAACTTTGCTCATCCACTTGGTTACTTCTCCATCGGAGCAGAGCGCCTCTTCGGAGAAGATCCCCCAAGCGGATTCAAGACCCCCATCACGGGAAGACCCTTCAAGACCTCCTCACGGAGAAGACCTTTTGTATCGTCTGTTGTTGACTTTGAATCGTGTATCACTCTTTGTGTTTCGAGGATCTAGCATATGTATGACCATCTCTTGTTGGTTGAGTGATTTCTCTTGTGTTTTCCTCGTGTTCCCCTCGTTTTCCCCTTTGTGTTCTTCGTGTTCTTGGTAGGATTTCCTCCAAACGTGAAAGATCGGGCATCTAGGGTTCTACCCTACATCAAAGTAGCTACTCAGCAGAATGAATTCACAAGGCAAACAATGATTTGAGCAAAACTACACGTCGGACGTGTCCAAGAACTTGCAAAAGCTTTGTACCACTTTATTGCGGGAACTAATCCTATAGGAGGCTATACCAAGATGATCTAATTCAGGGAAAATCAGTTGTGATTTCTTATTGCAGTATGGTTGTGTCATCGTATACACATCCCACTATGTAGGGTGACTTAAAATTTCATATATATTGATATGCTTTTCTTTACCAAATAGAAAAAGATACATATAAAGCTACAATGCATATTCTGTTTAGCTCATATTGCTTATAATTCTACCGTTTCAACTATGGTCTACATAGTTGTGACTTACCTACGGGTGCGGCGTGGCGCCGTGCGGGCTAAGCTAGTTTTAACTAGTAATCAGTCATCATAAGACCATGGTGGACTACCTTATCAGATTGGCCATAGAGATCCAGATAGCCGTGTTTCTGTCTCCGCCATCTGCCTCCCTAGCAGAAGTTTCGACGCACTCACGCACAGCATGTACCCTTCGTCTCTTGTCCTGCGAGATCGATTGTGTATCAACGAATCGGCTTCTTAATTTAAGGGGGCAATTGCAAAACATGCATATTTGGCTTTTTTCTCATATAAGCCCTCTCTAAAAAAACTGCACACACTTTTCTCAAAACACACATAACTCCATCATTGATTATAGTTACTCTCTCTGATCCATATTACTTGTTGCTCAAATAGGTGTATCTAGACGTTTGAGTAACAAGTAATATGGATCAGAATGGTATATTTTTTCTAAAGAGATATGCCTCATTTAGAGCTTAGCACAACACCCCTTATTTTACTGGCTCGGCCCAGCAACATATGCCAATTTTATTATTTCATTAGAGTGCAGTGCAGCGTATCTGCTAGTACAAGTTGAGTTGCAAATTGGATAATGCAAAAGCAAATAGTCATCACCCTACTCAATAAGGTCGTGGCCGTGGCGGCACGTAAGCGGTGGGTAGGAGCACGAGGGGCGTCTTGCGGTGGAACACGAGCCTTCCTTCCTCCTCCATGCTCACGCCGTCCCCCGTCATCCACTCCAGGAGCGCCCACTCGAAGCAGCAGAGCAGATTGGCGAGCGTGAACTCCACGGTGGCCATGGCCATGGACATGCCGGGGCAGATCCGGCGCCCCATGCCGAATGGCATCAGCTCCGGATGCTCGCCCTTAAGGTCTATGCCACTCCCCTCGAACCTGTCCGGGTTAAACTCCTCCGGGTTGTCCGGCCAGCTTGCTGGGTCCCTGCCGATGGCCCAGCGTTGACGTAGACCCGCGTCTTGGCCAGCACATCGTACCCGGCCACCTGGATGTGCCGCATAGTCTCCCTCGGCAGTAGCAGCGCGCTGGTGGGTGCAGCCGCAGGGTCTCTTTTACCACCAGCCCGAGGTAGCTGAGCTTGGACACGTCTTCGGACACCACCCTCCCGTTGACGTTGCCGCCGGCCACGGCTCTGATCTCGGCTTGCGCCTTGCTGATCACGCGTGGCTTCCGTATAAGCTCCGACATCGCCCACAGGATCGTCATCGAGCTCGTGTCAATGCCGGCGATGAACATGTCCTGAAACTCAAAATGCTCCCTCCCCCATGCCGATCCGCATCAGATCAATGGGGATCCCACTGGGGGAGAGGGGATATCGAGTGCCGCTGCCGTTCGTCTATCAGGCGCTCCCAGATCTGCTGCAACGGGTTGATTCGGTCTCGCCGGAGGTCCTTGCGACGACGAGCGAGAAGCGCTGGCGGGAGCGTGCGAGGAGGGTCATGGACGACGCGTTCTCATGGTTCGAGTGCACCCGGGAGTGGAAGGAAGCAGTGGAAGATCTGGATCCAGAGGATGGGGAGGATTCGAGGGCTCGGAGATATGTTCAGGTTTGCAAGGACCATGTCAATCGGGAGCTGCTGAATCTCGCCTAGCGCATCTATTTCGAGGGCACTTGGGAGGAGAAGCGCAGGATGGCGCACCCGAGGGAATCGCCAATGGAATTCGTCAATTGGGCGAGGAGAGAGGCACGTTCTGGAGATCCGCAGAGGGAAGAGCGGTGGAGCTGTGTCCTCGGCCTGATGCCGGTCAGGCCCCCATCAGCCGCGGAGCAAGTCGATCCCCTCCCCTACCTCTCGCCTCCGCCGGCTTCGGATTGAGGCAACAACCGCTGGGATCTTCGGCCACATTAGATAAGGAATCGGAACCAGCCTTGGATTCTGATTTCCGGGACGCAAAACGGACGAGCGAGAAGATTCGGCCTCGAAACTTCTCTTCTTACCATCTGGATCATGACTGTGCGCATGGGTGCAAATCGCAGTGGAGCCCCGGGAGGACAGATCAAATTGGTGTGCAGAATTCGTGTGTGGTTGCGGATAAGCCACCATCCGAAAATGAGGGTGACTCTGTACGCAGTCAGGTTCCTTCTGAAGTGATGATTGAGGATCAGCAATCCGCATTGTTCATCGCTGATGCAGCAGTTCGTGCTGAATCCGGGTGAGACAACAATGATTGCGCGAATAGAGCTCTTCAGCACTCTGCGCTGCAGCACATGATAGACACTGCATTACTAGTGCTCCAACATTCAGGCGGATTTGATTTTCTGTTGAAAAGGAGCGGGGGGGAAAGTGCAGCAAAGAGGCGGCTGACGGGGACGCCGACATGGCACTTATCGAGTTCCACCGTCAGCTCTGGCTGCCTATAAATCAAGAACATTCTGAGGCTCCCAGCAACCCTAATTCACGCCCAATCCCCCCAAACACCGCCGCCACCACCACCCCGCTCTCTGCCATGGCGGACGGAGGCCTAGGAAAAGGGCGCAACAAAGGGAAAGGGGGGAGAGGGGATGGAAATTCGGGCTGGGGACAAGATCACTCGCAGATGCCGCCGCCGATGGGCCCTCCACCGCAACAGTTTTTTGGCTATGGCTTCCAAGGGCCGCCTCCGCAATGGGGTTTCCCGGGTGGCTTCCCCCACCCTTTCCAGCAGCAGGCGTGGGGGGAGGGCCACCGCAACCGTGGTTCGGTCCTCCGGCTCAGGGCGCACACCCGCAAGGCTCAGGAGGGGGTGCGGATCTGTCGCAAGAAAGAAGCAACTCAGGGAACTAGCAAGGCCCAGGCAAAAACCAAAGTAAGAATTCGCAGCGCGGGAAGCAGGATCAGATCCAGAAAACTGCCCCAACTAACTCCGTTGGCCTGATGTCTTATGCCATGGTGACCTGCTACAACTGTGGTGAACCAGGTCATCACAAGGATAAGTGTGAGAGACCCAAGAACTGCTTCATTTGCAAGATGGTTACTCATGTTGTTGATGACTGCCCTGTTAGGAAGAAAGCCCACCTTGCAGCTAGGTATGTGGGGAGTGCAGCACAGGGTTTAGGATTCTACCATGTTGGTGTTCCAGATGTCAATGACCAGCACCTGGGTAGTCTGAAGAATGTTGGGATAGTGCTTGTAGAATCTGGAGAGGTCAATAAACAGGAACTAGCAGAGGAGTTTGCTGACATCTATAAGACTAATTGGCCATGGCCTATCAATGCCCTGGATGATTGGACTTTCTTGGTGAAATTCCCTCCAGAAATAGATGTAGCTCATGTGGCAAGCTATCCCTGTTTTGGCTTGAAGAAGGATAATGTGATTGTCAATGTAGAGGTCTGGAAAGGTAATGTGGAAGCAGAGGATGACTTGCAGGAGATCTGGATCAAGATCAGGAAGATGAACCCTAAATGGTGTGAATGGTCAATGCTTGATCAAATCACTTCCGCCCTGGGGGTGTTGCTGGATGTAGACTGGCAGCACAATTTCAAATCCTTCTATGAAAAAGTCAGGGTCAAGATCTCATGCAAGGATCGCACTAAGATTCCAACAGAGAGGCTTTTTGGCATCAAGGGTAAAATCTACAGACTGTTGTTTGAAGTTGAGCCAACTGACTGTGATGAAGCCATAGCTGCAACCAACCCTTCAATGGATACCAATACTTCTGTGGAAACAATGTCCAAAGACAGTGCCTCAAATGATGGGAGATCCCAGCATGGATCCAAGACTGGTTCTGATTCTGGCTCCCTTACTGGGACTGGTAACTCTGCCCACAGAACTCAAGTCACAGGGCAACAACACTCCCATGAGGCCTCCACCCCAACCTCCATGCTCAGGAACCAACTGCCTGAATCTCAGTACCTACCCAGGATTCAAGCTCTTGAACAATTGCTCAATTCAGAGCAAGGTGACTCTGTGGGATTCAACCTGTTGAGGGAAATGGAACTGGTAGGGGAAGATGAGATTGAGACTGATGATGATGAGAATGAAGTTTTGGATGCCACCACTGAAAATAATCAACCTGAAGAGCAATATGAGATTGATTTCCCTGCCATGAACACTGCTGCTGACACCAAGAAGTGGGGCCCTGTCCAAGCTGCCAGAACAAGTTCAAGGATTGCTGGTGACAAGAGGACCATCATGGAGAAAGCCCAGCAGCTCAAGGAAGTCCAGAACTTGGAGGTCCAGAAACCACATGGTAAGAATCAAAATTCTTTTAACATGTTTTATGATTCTGCTTTCCTTTCAATTGCCACTAGCATTGGTGTAGAGGTTGATCCAATACAAGGATCTAGTATTTCCTCTTCACACACTGTGGTGGGACTAAACAAAAATCAGACCATGACTGAAGGTCATGTGTCTGAACCTGCAATATTGACCCCTGACCCACCATCAAGTCCTAATGAGGGTCTTTGGTCACTAGTTAGGAAGAATAGGCGGGGCAAGCACCCCAGGACAGAGGTGATTAAATGAATGCCATATTCTGGAATGTTAGGGGTATTTCAGCTGCAGGCAGAAAACCTCTCATTATAGACACTTTAGCCAAAACCCATGCCAATGTCATTGGTTTTCAGGAAACCAAAAAGGAAGAGTTCTCCCCTTCCTATCTTAAATCTTTAACGGGGCATAGGGATTTTGCCTGGCATCACCTCCCTGCCACAGGCACTGCTAGGGGCATCCTGGTGGGAGTGGAGCAAGATGTCTTTGAGGTGATCTCCTGGTCACACTTAAATTTTTCTGTCAGTTGTGAGCTAAAGCACAAAGCCATGGGTCATATTTTTAGGGTGATTGTAGTATATGGCTCCTCTTATGAGGAGGGCAAGGCAGCTTTTATTTCTGAGCTACACTCTTTGTTTGTAGACAATCACTTGCCCACCCTAATTGGAGGGGACTTTAATCTAGTTAGGAATGCTAAAGAGAAAAGTATGGAGTAATCAATCATAGATGGAGCAATAATTTCAATGCCTGGATTGAGATCTGGGGACTTCTGGAGATCAAGCTCTCTAGCAGAAAAATTCACTTGGGCTAATAACCAAGTGGACCTCATCATGTCTACTATTGATAGACTCTGCTGCAATACTGACATGGATGCTCTTTTTCCTCTAGCTACATGTAGATCTTTACCTATATGTGGCAGTGACCACACACCCCTCCTTTGGGATTCTGGGATTAATGTCCAACCTAGGAAAAGTAGTTATAAGATGGAAAAATGGTGGCTGCTTAGAGCTGATTTTTCTGATCTTATTCTCAAAATTTGGTCTAAACCTAACAATGCCATATCTAGCATAGATAATTGGCAGATCAAGGTTAGAAGCCTTAGGAGAATCACTAAAGGCTGGAACTCCAATGAAGAGGCTAATCTTAGAAGATATAAAAAAATCTTAGTGGAGGAGTTTGACACTTTAGATGTCAAATCTGAAACCTCTGATCTTTCTGAAGGGGAGTTCAACAGAATGAAATTCATTCATACTGAACTCCAGAAAATTTGGCTTCAGGAAGAAATTAAAGCTAAACAGAGATCTAGAGATAGAGATATTAAAGAAGGAGACAGAAACACTGCATACTTCCATGCAGTGGCTAATCAAAGGAGGAGGAAAACCCTCATCCACTCTTAGATGGCCCTGATGGGTCTGTCAATGATATTAAAGATATGCTTGGAGTAGCTGAAGACTTCTATAAAGATTTGTTTAAAAAAGAGCACAATAGTGGCTTCACACTGAGCTCTGGCTTTTTCTCTGCAGAGGAATTAGTCACACCTGCAGAAAATGAGACCCTAGAATCACCTTTTACTGAAGAAGAGATTAAGAAAGCAGTCTTTGACTCCTACCCTGATGGTGCCCCTGGACCAGATGGGATTCCTTTATTCTTTTACCAACATTTTTGGGAGGTGATTAAGGTGGATCTAATAGCCATGTTTAATGATTTTCATAAGGGAGAGTTGGACATACATAGACTTAACTTTGCCATGCTCTCCCTCATCCCTAAGGAACCCGATGCTACTTCCATGAAGAAGTTTAGACCCATCAGCTTGCTTAACTGTAGTTTCAAATTTTTTACTAAGGTCCTCACCAACAGGCTGACTAGGATTCTCCAGAGGCTTATTGCCAGTAACCAATCTACCTTCCTCAAAGGCAGATACATTCTAGAGAGCGTGGTCACTGCCCATGAAGTAGTGCACTCAGTCCATCCTGGGAAAAAACAAGGTTTGGTTTTGAAACTAGATTATGAAAAAGCCTTTGATAAAGTAGACCTTGGTTTCCTCCTGGACCTCCTCAAAAAAAGAGGCTTTGGTGATACTTGGATTAATTGGATCCAGCAGATCACCCATAATGGCTCGTTTGGGGTCAAAATTAACAATACTGAAAGTGACTTCTTTTTAGCTGGCAAAGGGCTCAGGCAGGGGGATCCTATTTCCCCATTACTTTTCAACTTAGTAGTAGATGTGCTGACCAAGATGCTGTCCAAAGCAGCTAGCTGTAACTTGATTGCTGGACTATGTGCTGAAGTCTGCAATGGAGGGATCATTTGTCTGCAGTATGCTGATGATACCCTGCTATTTTTAGATAATGACCTTACCCATGCCTCCAACCTCAAAACTATCCTCACCTGTTTTGAGCAGGTTTCTGGCATGAGGATCAACTACTCTAAGAGTGAGTTGATCCCAATTAACATGGAAGACTCTGATTTCATGCACTTTCTTGCTGCCCTAGATTGTAAGGGGGGGTCTTTCCCTATTAAATATCTTGGCATCCCCCTGCACCATGGCAAGCTTAGGAAGGAGGATATCCAACCTCTCATAGATAAAATTATGAAAAGAATTGCTGGTTGGAGAGGTAAGCTCCTCTCTTATAAAGGTAGGCTCATTCTGATCCAGGCTTGCCTGGCCAGTATTCAATCTATCTTCTATCCTTCTTTAAGTTCCCTAAATGGGCCATTGAGATGATCAACTCTCAAATGGCCAACTGTTTGTGGAATGATTTTGAAGGCCATAGGAAACTTCATCTTGCCAACTGGAAAATGGTGTGTATGAAGAAAGAATTTGGAGGCTTGGGAATCCCAAACCTCCAAGATGTCAACTTATGTTTACTAGGTTCCTGGGTGAAGAGATACTATGAGAGTGAAGGAAAACCATGGAAAATGATCATTGATCACAAGTACATGTCTAGTAAGATTAATATTTTTGCTCCTAACCTATCCCCCAGTGCCTCCAGATTCTGGAAGGGGCTGAAAACCACTATCCAAGCACTTAAACTTGGTTATAGGTGGAAAGTTGGGTCGGGTGAAAAAGTTAGGTTTTGGGAAGACACCTGGTTTGGTACCTCCCCACTGGTAGTGCAATTCTGGCCTATCTACTCTATTTGTAATGAACAAACCAATAGTGTCAGGGAAGTATGGGATGGTACGCAACTTAGGCTCACTTTTAGAAGGATTTTTTATGATAGACTCATGGAACAGTGGTATCAGTTAGTGGAGATAACTAGTAGCCTAACCCTTACCAATGAAACTGATGCCCTTGTCTGGCAGTTAGAGAACAGGGGGGTTTACTCCACTAGCTCACTTTACCATGTGATTAATTTTAGGGGGGTGCAACCAGTCTTTATACCCTCGGTGTGGAAGCTAAAAGTTCCACCAAAAATCCATGTCTTCCTGTGGCTCCTTGCCAACAACAAGCTAATGACCAGGGATAACCTCAGGAAAAGACAGATTATTAAGTCGCTTGAGTGTGTGTTCTGCTCTGAGGCTGAAACATGCTCGCATTTATTTTTTGATTGTGTGGTCTCTAGACAGATCTGGGCTCTGGTCTCAAATCACTTCGGGGTGGATACTGGAACTGATTTTGAATCAGTGGCCAGACTCTGGATTGCTAACAAAAAACACTCTGCTCTCAACACGGCCAATGCAGCTGTACTTTGGTGTATTTGGAAATATAGAAACTCTATGATTTTCAATACCACCATGTGGACATCCATTAAGCAGGTGATGAGGCTGATTCTAAAAACCATCAAGAACTGGGTGATCCTGTCTTCGGATGGGGCGGCAGAAAGGCTGGAGGCCTTCACGACACACCTGGCGACCGATCTGAGACAACCACTGATGATCGGTGGCTGATCATGAAGCTCGCTGGAGCCCCGTTGGTGACTCCATGGGACAAGCTGAAGATCTCAGACGACGCAGTGGGCTTCTCGTCCCCCTCCAAGAAGCGTTCAGAAGCTGCATCGTTGTCGAGTCCGACCTCGACACTGGTGGCTGCCTGGTCCCCTCAGGCGGTGACTGCACCGCCGCTGAAAGCGCGCAAGGCATCCCAGGAGCTGATCTGCATCTGATACTAGCAGTGCCTATGATCCGGTTGCTTTACCTTTGTACTGGCTTAAAGCCATCGTTTCTTCTTTTCTGAACTGCTCCTCTTAGTGAGCTTATGTAATAACTGAATCTGATCTAAATTTGGTTTCATTAATATAATGGAACCGGGGAAAGGCTCCCTGTTCTTCTAAAAAAACATGAGAATCGATCGGACCAAGCAAAGATTGATTAACTAATTAATGAATTGACATGCTTACAAAAATTATGGCCTTGACGTGGTCCCTGGTGAACTTGCGGTGCTCCTCCGAGTAGGCGATGAGCACGTCGACGAGGTCGCCGCCGTTCTCCTTCTCCGGGAGATTGGCACGCTCAGGGTCGAGGTGCTGCGCGATGACCGTCTCAAAGAATGGGTCGAGCTGGTGGAAGATCCTCTCGCGGCGGGCCATGACGCCCGTGACGCGGTCGACCACCCGGCCGATGGCTCCGGGGAAGAAGTCCTCCGCAGAGGTGCTGGAGATCATCTCCATGGCCTCGTCGAGCGCGTGCTGGAAGCTCTCGTTGAGCGCGAACTTGTCGCTGGCATAGACGCTACCGAACGCCACGGTGCCGATGATGCAGTCGGAGAGGCGCAGGACGTGCTCGTCCAGCGCCACCGGCCGCCTCGCCGCCCCGGCGGTTAACAGGGCGCTCATAAGCATGTCCACCTTCTCCTGGCGGGCGTACCACGCGGCCTTGACGCGGCGCGCGCTGAGGAGCTCGACCACGAGCAGCTTGCGGATGTGGCGCCAGTAGGCGCCGTAGGGCGCGAACGCCACGTTCTTGAGGCCGTAGGTGAGGCGCCTCGGCCCCGGGGACACGGGCCGCGTGCAGCAGTCCAGGTCGTGCACCTTGAGCACCTCCCATGCCGCCTCCGCCGACGACAGCACCACGGCGGGCGCCGTGCCGAGCCGTAGCTGCATCACCGGCCCGTGGAGCCGCGCCAGATCACGCAGAGCACGGTGCGGCAGCGAGCCTAGCTGGTGCAGGTTCCCCAGGAGGGGCACCTGGGCGGGGCCTGGTGGCAGCCTCAGCCGCCCTTTCCCTTTCCTCCTCAACAACAGCAGGAGGGAAACGACAGAAACGAGGAGTGCTAAGAGGAGGGGCTGCCATTGTTGCCATTGTTGGGGTAGGGAGAGGAGCAGTGAGATCGGCATTTAGATTTAATTTGGAGGACTAAGCACTACTTCAGTGTATGAATTATATTCCTTCAACTAGGAGTATGAGTGTGAGACGAAGAAAATTGAGGGGAATGCCAGTGTGTGCGTGTTGAACTTCTCGAACGATTTATATAGGGTACAAGATTTGAGGGGCAAGAAACCTTTTCTAAAGCTAGGGTGGGAGATGGTACAAATCTTGATGTATAAACCAGGGATAAGTCTATATGCTCTAACATCACTTTCCCCGTGCAGCTGAAGCAGTACCGTTGCAAACAATAAGAGCGTCGTGGACAATGAAATGTAGATACCAACGGGCTGGCATCCCCATGCAGTCATAGCGGGAACATCGTGCACGTCACATGCGCCCTGATTGTAAAGGAAGCTAACGAGGAGCCCAAGCGAGGCGATAGCCCTCCTATGTGCTGATGTCAAGGTAGCCAAGAGTTTGCGACCTGGTAGTTGTGGTCGACGTAACCGTGTGAGGGCCGTAGTGGTCCATGTCGAGGTTGGGATTGTCGGGGTCATCACTGTGTTCCACTGTGAATGATCACAGTTTTTTCTTACAGGATGAGTGATCACAGTTATCTGCACCGTACCAAAGGAACCGCGGCTGAAATCACAGTGACAACTCAAAGGTTTCATATATTAGATATATATTGGCATGCGGAACTGAGCCTAGCTCACATGGTTAGGTTCTTATGGTGGAACTAGCCGACCAGGGTTCAAAGTCCTAGCCTTTGACATTGATGTTCGCATTTTTCTGAATTTCTTTCAATCTTTGGGCGCTCAGTTGCCCACGCCACCAGCAAGGTGACAGTTGCCCACCACCAGCAAGCTGCTACTAAGAGCATCTCCACTCGCCCCCCAACATGCCTCCCAGGGCTATTTTTTAGCGCCTGCGCCAAAAAATCGGCCCAGTCATGCCCCAGGTCCTCGTACGTATGTAAAGGGCCACCGGTACGCATGTACGTAACGTGCGGGTGGCGATCTTGGAGGGACGTTTTCCTACCCTAGCCGTCGCCACCACCAGGCGACTAGGGAGGCGATCTCTTTCCTCCGATCTTCACCGGCCGGGGCGCTGGGCCCCTCTCCCTTCGGCTGCTCCGGCGGCAGGAGGGAGGGGGGACCTTGTTCCTCCGCTTCGTAGTTAGGTTTTGGATTTGTAGATCGTGGTGCGTCATTGAGGTGGTGGGAGCGGCGTCCGGACGAATAAATCTGCCTCAACTCCACTCCCACACCGGCGGTGCCCTTCATGGCGGCGTCTCGGAGTTGATGGCATCGTGTCTCTACCAATCCCACAGATTGGCAGCTTTAGGGTTCATGGATGGTGTTGGCGAGGCGGCGGCGGCGACTCCATCAGGTGTGTCTCTCTTCTGCTCTATCCCCGTTGTTGTGGCCTTGTCTCCGAAGTCGTGGAGCAGGGAGGTTTTGTCGTTCAGGAGTACGCGCAGGCGGTTGTCTGTGCAACTGACAGCAAGAAGATGGAGTTTCTTGTGTTGGGTCTGTGGTCGAAGGCTGGCAGTTCTGGTTTCCTCTCCGACATAGTCGTCATGCGGGGGTGTCAGTTCTGAAGTTTGATGGTGTGTCCGGGGACATGTTGCCCCGGTTTGATTCTTTCAATAGCTATGATTTTGCTTCTGGCAAACTACTTTGGAGGTCCGTAAAGCTGTCGATCAGCAATGGAGCCGCGTCGAGCTTGGGTGAAGAGGTGATCTGTTTTTTTACCCTTTGGTGGCCGCTTTGATGGTGTCGAAGGAAAAGGGCAGGCGCTGGTATTTTGCATAGGATTTTCCTATCTTTTCAATCATGTATGGTCGGTGTTTATGTGTCGTGCCTTGTAACATGATCTTTATTCTATATAAATGAAATACGTATTACCATGAAAACAAAGGGTGGCGATCTTGGACAGGAGGCCAATAGGAAAGCCAAATCTGAATAAACAGCCATTCCTCGTCTTGATCCATCCATGCAAGTTCTTCTCTGAGTGTGGACTCCAGCGACTTACCAGGCATGCATGGTCTCGTCGGTCCGCGGCGAGGACAGCCGGACCACCACGAGGTACTGGGCCACAGTGGTCGCCGGCCGGTCCAGCACTCTACCTACCTAGGTAGCTCCTCAGTCTATGAAAGACGTACGTGCTGCACTCAGCTTAATATGATGTTTTCAGGCGTTCAGCATTGTTAAAGCATCTTCAACAGCAGCCATATTTTTCGCAAGGTCATTTTTACCGGTTACGGTAGCTACCGGTAAACCATCCATCACCCACACATGCATCATGATTCATGTAGGAACCCACTAATTAGTTATCAGTTATTGCTATACCAAGCCTATACAAGACCATATACAACTCTTGGACCCCACAATGCATGCATGGCAAGAGAAAGTTGTCAGTGTCTCTCTCTTCTCTTACAGCTAAATGCACCCTTTTACAGATTCTCAAAAAGAATTGTACCCTTTTATTAATTATCGAAAAAATAACATACCCTTTATTGCATCTTTACAAAAAAAATATAAAAATACTCAAAGTAATAAAGTATTTCAAAAATAATAAAAGACTGAAAATAATAAAAGACTCAAAGTAATTTAAAGAATCAAAACAATAAAAGATAAAAAATAATAAAAACTCAAAGTAATAAAAAGTTAAAAAATAATAGACACAAAATTGTAAAAAGACACAAAATTATAGAAGACTAAAAATAATAAAAAGAATCAAAGTAATAAAAAGTTTCAAAATAATAAACGACATGAACTGGAAAAAAAACATGAGCTGCCGAGGTGCTCACAGAAAATCGGAGGCGAGGTGAGTCGTCTTCTGCCAACTTCCCCGTCGCCTCACCTACAAGCACCACCATCATCGTCGAAATGGCAAGTCTAGGTGGATGATAGAGAGAGGGGGAGGTCTAGAAGTGTACCACAACACCGGGGACGACGAGATTGGCCGGAATCGACCGGCGACGGTCGTCGGTAAAACGGAATTGGCAAATAGAGAGGCGACGAGAAAGGGGAGAGCAAGAGAGTAAGGGGAGAGAGAGTCGAGTGGGGGAGGGGCCGTGGCCACCTATGTTTTGACTCGACAGCATTGAGCTAGGCCAGCCCTCGGACGCAATGTTGGGCTTGGCCCAAAAATCAATAAAAAAACACTCAAAAACAATAAATAAAGAATCAAAAACAAAAAAGAATCAAAAACAAAAAAGACTAACTAACAACAAAAAGACTCAAAATGAAAATATTTAAAATAATAAAAGACTCATAATTATTATAATTTTCAAAATAATAAAATACTCGAAATTATCAAAAGACTCAAATTATGAAAACATTCAAAATAGCAAAAAAGATTCAAAATAATAGAAGACTCAAAACAATAAGAGATTCAAAATAATAAATACATTCAAAATAATAAAAGACTCAAAATAATAAAACACTAAAACTAATAAAAAATCAAAATAATAAAAGACTCAAAAATATAAAAGACACAAAATGATAAAAGACCAGAAATTATAAAAAGACTCAAAGTAATAAAAAGTATAAAAAAATAAAGCACCCAAAATAATAGAAAGATTTAAAATAAAAAATATTCAAAATAATAAAGAATCAAAATAATAAAAAAATCAAAATAATAAAAGACTCAAAGTAATAAAAAGTTTAAAATAATAAAAGACCCAAAATTATAACAGACACAAAATGATAAAAGACTGAAAATAATAAAAAGGATCAAAGTAATAAAAAAAATTTCGACATAATAAAAGACATAGAATAATAAAAAGACGGAATATTATTACAAATCAAAATTATAAAAGGAATAATTTTTTTACAAAGTTTCAAAACAATAAAGAATTAAAATCATAAAAAGATTCAAAATAATAAAAGACACAAATTATAAAAAGACACAAAATTATGAAAAGATTCAATTTAGTTCCAATAACTACAATATTATAAAAATGTCACAAAATAATATAGTGGTGACGTGGCAACACATATCACGCTACAAGAAACCCTAATAGTGTTAGCATTTCCATTATGCCACGTGACCACTATATGACGCCTTGTACCAACTGTGGGTCCCACATATATTTGGCGTTCAACAATTTTTCAATGCCACCACTATCAGTGGCGAATCTTTAAGAAAAATGAAGGGGAAGTCTCAAACTTAGCTATGTGTAAAAAATTCAAAAACTCTCAATTCTGAAGTCTAGATAAGTTTAAAAAAATTGCTACGAATACTAGTAATTTTGTTTTGCAATTTTTTGGAGGGGGGGCTCGAGGCTATCGAAACCCCCCTACTAGATTCGCGATTGACCAGTATGGTCTTAGTGATGTCGTATCAAATATGCCAACGCCATCACTATTTGAAAAATATAGTGGTGGCGCTGATTGAAAATTGGGCGCTAGCCATTTCTCTACTAGTCATAGGAAATGAAATGACATGTATCTCAGAATCTATGAATAGGGATAGGAAAGAGATGTCCTTTGGTTCATATCATAGGATTTATTTTTTTCATTGGATCTAGACAAATTTTTAGTTTCATTGAATCTACCAAAGTACTGTGAATGAATTTTTCATATATAAAATCCTATACTACTATATAGTTCCTACAAAATTCCTCCAGCCCAAAGGAGACCTAAAGGGTGGTACAGTTTGTTAATAATAGAAATCGGAGAGGGCAAAAAAATTGAATCTAGACCGAACGACTCTAGATCAAAGGTTACTTATATTTTTTTACGGACAAACTGATGCGGAGGATTATGATTGGTAATAAGGAAACGAGGGGGCCCACTCCAGTTGAATTCAAGGGGAGAGAATTATAGTTTGAAAAATTAAGTAACCGTTTGTAGATTTTTTGTAGGTCTAGCATTATTGCTATAAAGCACATACAAATGTGTAGGAGTAACTTTTTTCTGGATGATTACTAATTGCATTGCACCGTGTATATGTAGTCGATCATCTAGAAGGATATGGACAGAGGTGTAAGTGCGGCGCCTGCAGCTCTTCTTATTAGCCTGCCGCCTGCCTGCTGTCTGTGTATTACTACCGCCCAGTACTAGTGACCACCTAACAAATCCCAAGGGGTTGGTGCAGCCATGACTGAACCCACCCACACACTAATAATCTGTTTGATCCATCCACATCTCCTCCTACCTCAGACACGGCCCATTATGCTTGGCCCCTTAACCACCACCTAATTGGTCTGCTAATAATTTCCCAGTGAAATGCAGCATAGTACCACTAGTACAGCAGCTTGACTTGCAGGCGCCTGCAGGTCAATGAGGCCACGGGAGGCCCAGGTCTGATCCCACGGGCCAGGCCGGGCCTCGGGCAAGCGTTGACCCTCAAGTCGGTCAAGTCCGGCCCGGTGTGCTACCTGGCGGGCCTGGATGGATCCAACTATAAAAACCACCATCACCCAGACGCCGAGGCAGCAAGCTTAAGCGGCTAAGCAGCATCCCGCAGCAGGTGGCAAGCGAGCTCACTCGATCGCGCTCGCCATGGCCGCGTCCACCGCCGCCCGACGCCTCTGCCTCCTCCTCCTCGTCGCCGCGGTGGCCGTGGCCGCCGCGGCGCCGGCGCCGGCGCCGCCCCCGCCGTTCCGAACGGTGTACGCGTTCGGGGACTCGTTCACGGACACGGGCAACACGCACTCCACCACCGGGCCCTACTCGTACGGCTACGTCTCCAACCCGCCCTACGGCGCCACCTTCTTCCACCGCTCCACCAACCGCTACTCCGACGGCCGCCTCGTAGTCGACTTCCTCGCCACCGACGCGCTGGCCCTGCCCTCCTTCCTCCCGCCCTACCTCTCCCTCGCCTCCTCCCCCAACGCCACCGCCACCAAAGGCAGCAAGTACTACGGCGCCAACTTCGCGGTGGCCGGCGCGACGGCCATCGAGCACGACTTCTTCGCCAAGAACAACCTGACCATCGACATCACGCCGCAGTCCATCATGACGGAGCTCGGGTGGTTCGACGCGCACCTCAAGGCGCGCCAAGTCAAGCAGGAGGAGATCGGCGAGGCGCTGTACTGGGTGGGCGAGATCGGCGCCAACGACTACGCCTACAGCTTCATGGCCGCCAACTCCATCCCGCCGGAGCACATCCGGACCATGGCCGTCGACAGGGTCACCACCTTCCTCGAGGTACACCTACCTAGCTACTCAACCTCAATCAGTTACTAGCTAGCACACTAGTTACACTAACTAATTTCCCTCTGCACACTCTCTGACGAACAATACTTCACAAGTGTAAGTGTGCATTAATCTAGAGCACAGAACAGAATCATGCATGTCGATGAAAATGAAACAAAAAATTAACTAGTGGTGCAACTAGATTGGGTCATGACTGCTAGATGTCATAGATAGATGGATCTCCTAATAATTTCATGACTGTAATTTGTAATTAAGTAGTGCACAGTAAGTAGCTGGTGAAAACAAAAAGCGGTTAGCTATCACAGTGAGCTTGAGACCCCATGCCGGCCATGGATGCAACCCGTTGTCTGTCTGTCCTTGTAGTACATGTCAGAAGGTCTGATTAATTTGACAGATGGGTGCATTTACTTACCTTGATTAAATTCGGTGTGGTTAATTCCTAGCGACTCACTGACGGACCTGTGGCCTCGTCCAAGGACCGAGGGTACATTAGTAGTTACTTCTAGAGAGTTTCTCTACCTTTCCATGCACGGTTACAAACTAGTGAGTGAGTGAGTGTGAGCTGTTGTTCCTCCGGAGCACTGCCCAAGAGTGGACAGATGGAGCAGATCCACGGCTGCCTTTTCGCTGTCCCTGCCGACACTTACTACTGCTGCTCATCCATTCTTAAATCCCGTCTTCATTCTCTGTCCCTGGAGAAAACAATGCAACTAACTAGTAGTATTTCTAGATGTATCCCTTGCAAGAAAAGGCTATACTGCATAATAAAGAAGAGTAAAAAAAGAGAGAGGGGGCAAATTCCGCTGAACTCCCCCGTGCGTTTGTATGTACAGCTGAACTGCCGGTCTGAATTTGATACTGCTAGCTACAAATAAACAAGAAAATGCCCGATTAAATCATTGAACTGCTAAGTAGTAACCACTTGCTCTACTAGTTTTAGTAGAGTATTGTACGTAGTACATAATTGTTGACGCTTTGATGATGCGCAGGACAAGTGAGTGAGTGGTACCGCGACCTAATTTTGATGGCCATTCACTGCGCTGTCTCGACCTGCCGCCACTGCATATGCATGTACAGTAGCCCTAGTACCAGCCTCAATTTCGGTAATTGCCTTTGGCTCCTAGGTGCATATGCACCCATTGTCGAAATCCAAATTCCGAGAAGTTGAAAAATTCGAAACAAAAATCCCGCGTGTATATCCGGACATTTTATGTGCGTTCACATGGTTTCGGTGAAAAACGACGTTTTTTGTGGCTTGTGTAAAAAAGACAATTTCTGATGCTTCATTCTAACTATTCACGAGGCATTTCTTTATCTTTTTTACACAAGCCACAAAAAACGTCGTTTTTCACTGAAACCTTGTGAACGCACATAAAATGTCCGGATATACACGCGGGATTTTTGTTTCGAATTTTTTAACTTCTCGGAATTTGGATTTCGACAATGGGTGCATATGCACCTAGGAGGCAAAACGCCACTCTCCTGCTACCTACTCATAAAAAAGAACCATGGTGATGAATGAGGAAACCGGTTAAAGATTGCAGCAATCATGGACTCCATCATTCTTGTCCATGCACTCACCAACTGGAGCTGTAGTACTACTAGTAAAAAGAAGAATCAGAGCATGGAGTGACGTACGAGAGTGCAATACTACTTTTGTACCAAAATACTTCTTTACGATCATATAATAATAAAGCTCACATAAAGCTTCTGTCGGTCGCTCGGCAAAATTAAATCTCAGATCTTGTTTTCTTTAGTTAATTTGGAGTGATTTCTCTGAAACAAAATGGCAGGGGCTGCTGAAGAGGGGGGCCAAGTACGTGGTGGTGCAGGGGCTGCCGCTCACCGGCTGCCTGCCGCTGGCCATGACGCTGGCGCGGCCCGAGGACCGGGACAACCTCAGCTGCGTCGCCTCCGTCAACAAGCAGAGCATGGACCACAACCGCCACCTCCAGGCCGGGATCCACCGGCTCCGGCAGGCGCACCCGGGCGCCGCCATCGCCTACGCCGACTACTACGCCGCGCACCTCGCCGTCATGCGCAGCCCCGCCAGGTACGGCTTCGCCGAGCCCTTCAAGACCTGCTGCGGCTCCGGCGGCGGCGCCTACAACTTCGAGATCTTCTCCACCTGCGGCTCGCCCGAGGTCCCCGCCGCCTGCGCCCACCCCGCCCGCTACGTCAACTGGGACGGCGTCCACATGACCGAGGCCATGTACAAGGTCGTCGCCGGCATGTTCTTCCGCGACGCCTCGGGCGCCTTCATCCGCCCATCCTTCGCCTCCCTGCTCGCCGCCGCCAGGAAAGGCCACGGCATGTGAGGATCATCTTCACCCTTTAGCAGCAGTCTTGTGGTGGATGTTGTAATTCAGTTGAACTGTGGCCACCACCTTGTTCTGAATCCATTGTGATTTGTGAGACAGATTGTACTAGTTGACGCTACGGCGACGAACAGAGAATTTTAATAAAGAGTATCCTAGAGTTCCAGGTTAAAATGGCCAATTCAGAAATCCTCCAACGAAACAGAACGCCATATATAATAATAATAAAATGAATGCACCTCACACGTTATGTGAGAAAATATTTTTGGTTATATTGTACAGGAAAAGAAAACTTTGCTTCCATTTTTTACAACCATGCCGACTCAAGAACAACCATGACTCGTTTTGAAATGAAGACCGACTTCTCTCTACCTCTCTAACTAGAGACCTACCCACCGACCACAACGGCCGACCATTTGCTTCCACAACAAACCCTTCCATGGGAGGAGGAACAGACTGTAACCGAATTCGGACAAGGATAAAGGATATAGCAATGAACCGCAGATCTCAGCATGCCGAGAGAAGCCGCCGAGGCTCAGGACCAAGAAATGATGATGCTCCCGCGCTGCGCCTAACCCACCACCTGGCTTCTCAGATCTCCCGTCGATTTGCCCGCCTAATATACCTTGTATATACAATTCAATCATGTACAATGTTTCACGAATCTCTGGAGGAACCCCTACTGATTCAAGAAATTCTTACATTAGACACAATTGCAGGAGCTACAAACTACCCAACAGAGAAAGAAAAGAAAAGGGGAACATCTTTACCACTTGAATAATTAGCTACACAGCTGAAGATTGACGGGGTAAGGTTCGATGGACGAGCACAGCCTCGCCGCTGGTTGCTCTTGATGACGCAATCTCTTCTAGGCGTTTCCATGTGGCTTCTTGCTTCAGCTTGTTCTCCTTCTCTTTGGCTTTGGCTTCCTCGTATTTCCGCAGACACTCGGTGTACAGTCCGGCGTCATGATCAGAGAACAATTTGCGCACGTTAAGAGTGAGGCTTTGCACAGCTGGGTTCCAGTGCCCGCTGGAATTTCTCTCCAGTGCAGGGAATATGATGGGCAATATCACCTTGCTGTTTTGTTTGATCAAACTCTCGATATGGTCATTGTTCCACAAAAACAACGATCTCTCAGCAACCTGGAAGTAGCATAAGCACCATTAGCTACAATTCACCAGTTAATGATATACTCTGGTTCTGCAACTTCGAGCATGCTAGCATGTGCATTCATGAGTGCCTTCTCCAGCAACAAAGTAAAGATTCTATTCACATAATCATGAAGAATGAGAATAAAGAACCATAAGCATCAGCTTTTTAAAATTCTGACAGATTCAAGATGTACCACAAGGGCTTTTGATGGAATAAAGTGCAAGTGAAGTCCCTGAATTAGGTCATAGGCTTATAGCCCACACGAAACAGACATCCCTTAAACAGAATCTTGTCAGGTGCCCATTGTAGACAAAAGCCATAAACAGCTAACAGAATTTGCTTCTGTGGCAGTCACTAACCAGAGTACTGCTCAAGCATTATTAAAACTAACCGTATAAGATTGACTTTAGCACTTTGTTCTGCTAATGTTGTCAGTCGCAGTGCTAGGACCCCAGCAGTGCTTCATAACAACTTAAACATGTACTAAGTCCCTTAACATAAGACATTTTTGTAGTTCAAATTAAACTGCCAAAACGTCTTATATTAAGGGACGGAGGGAGTAGCATTTATGTCCAAAATAAAATAAAAAACAGCTTTTGGCAAAGCTGTGATGTCAGAGATTGTGCGCAGCACCGCACTGCATGTCGTTAGCACAAAATAACAGGGCGCTCTAAAAAAGGAAGCCTGAGAGTAAACGGAAAGGTATAGAATAGAGAAAACTATCACAAAAGTGTCGTTTCGAATACAAAGCAGTGAGCTGGAAATATGACATTCCGTGCAAAATAAGGTAACGTGTGCACTAATTCTAGACAGACCAGCCACCGGATAAATTGACACAATACAAATGCTAAATCTGCACTACCATGCCTTGAATAGAAATCTAATAAAAAATGAGATTTTTATCACTATTCATTTGTTACCTATCCAGGGACAAAAGGACAGATGAAAATTACACAACAGAGGAAATGAAAAATGAAGCATCAAGCAACACAGATAGATGTATGTTTTTAATTTAAAAAAGGTACCGTGTGCGGTTAATATTACCTGAAAGTGAGAACTGTTCAGACAACGTGCAATCTGGCGGAAAAGAGGAACCATGCATTTCTGAAACTCTGCGGGCTGTGTAGCTTCTAGTATCTCTTCTAACTCTCCCAAAAACATCACCTCTTTGGTGCTGTTTGTGATGGGCCAATATTTCAGTAGGCCCCTGATAACTGTGTCTGAGAGTTTGCAATCTTTTTCGACAAACTGGGTAATGCAGTAAGACAACTGTTGATGATACATTGCAACGCACTTTGGCTTGTGAAGTGGAATCAAGGCCCGGATAAGGAACAATTTGTGTTCTTCCTTAAGTGGCAACGCAAACCCGTTGATGATGCTCCCTAAGATCTCCAACAGCTCTGCAATTCCATTGTGCTTTTCAGTTTCATAGATGAACTGGTAGAAGGTGTTGTTGATGGCTTTCCTAATAACTGGCCGATGAACCATGAACTTTCCATAGACACGATGGAGTATCATCTTGAGGTACTCTCTCTCCCTGGGGTCTTCGGAGTCAAAGAGATCAAGCAGCCTGAGGACAAACGAATGGTCGATGTACCTTTTAGCCAGCTTGGCATCAGTCTCCGGAGACTGAATGAACCTCAAGAACAACTCATAAACAATCTGCAAGTGCGACCACGCAGGATCCATCACAGGCTCATCCTCATCCAAATCATAGGCTGAAATGTTGTTCTCTCTGGGAGGGGTGGTCAGCGTCCTGAACAGGTTCACAGAAACCATCCTCGTGGTCTCCTGCATAACTATCTCCGGAAACTTCTGGTTGGCCGAGGCAACATAGTCCACGAGCTCCAACAGAGTTTGTCGCTTTACTTCCTTCTCCTTCATGCTCTTTGTCGGGTCGCTGAAGTCAAACGTGACGCAGCACAGGTTCAGTTTCTTGACGAAGAGGTTATTCTTCTCGGCGTTGGGCACGTCCTTAAAGCCCGGCAGCACCTCGAAGGCCGATGAATTGCCATTATTGACCCTCGGGTTGTTTCCGTTACCCGGATGCTGCTGGCCGCTGCCGTAGCTGAGCCCAGAGCTGGAGATGATTGGCGTGTGGCCGGATGCCGCCCTCTCCGCGCCTCTCGGAGGGTTGGACACGGAGGCGCCTGACCGTCCGATCGGATCCTTGTCCCCGGACTTGGACGGCTTCTTAGGGAACCGGCCAAGGATCTGCTTGATCATGCTACCGCCCAGATCAGTCCAAATCCCCCCCGAACCGACGCTGAACTAAGCTTGCTCGTCCCCTGACTCCCGGGCAGCAGGAGCTGCCACCTCACCCTGCTGCTGATGAACAGTAAACCCTAGGTCCGTTGCCGCACCACGGTAGTGTAGGGGAGGGGAGCCGAGCTGAGCTGTCACCGAGACCCAGAGCAGGCGTCTCCGGCGAGGCAGCGCGCCGAATCGAGCGCCTCCGACCTGGGACAAGCAAATTGAGAGGGGAGAAACATCAGATCACGGTAAGATCGCGCGAGGCACGCTCTCCGCAGGATCACACGCGCGGCAATCAATCTACGGGAGGGCGGGACCAAAGCAGCCCGCATCGCGAAACGGAGAACCAGTCCGACGGCATCTAGAGTAAATCCCACCCATACCCCCCATAAAATTCCCGAAAAGTCTGACAAATCCCCCACTACCGCGACCGAGAACAAAAAGGCGGCGCCAAATCGGCCGGCGCCGCCGGTCGAGCCGGGAGCGGACGGGCGCACACCACCGTCCGGCCACCGAGCAGGCGCCGCAGATGCAACCGAGGCCGACGCGGCAGCACCCACCCACGCGCGCGAGGCGAGACGGCACACGACGGCGCTGGCCGCTGAGCACGTACCTGTGGCTCCGAGGAGCGGGCGGAGGGAGGGAGCCGTCAAGCGGGGCGCGGCGGTGGTTGGGTCCGGTGGGTGGGGCGGCGCGGCCGGTGGGGAGAAGCGGTCGCTGGAGGAGGAAGACGGGGACGGAGGGAGAGAGGGAGGGAGGACTCGGAACTTGGACCTTGGCTGGGCTACTTTTCTTTTCCTCCGCAAAAGAAAAGAAATGGCGGAGTTTGTTGGGGCGCGGGTGACGTGGCGTAACGCGTCGCTTTTTCCCCCTCTCTCTCCGACGAAGAAAAAAAAACGAAAAACAAATCCGTGGGCGGGGAGGGCAGTTGGGCCGGGTCGCTTTTCTTTCTCTCTTGCGCGATGCTAGGCTGTCTGATGAGGCCGCCACCATGTCACGTGCTCGACACTACTGCTCGTCAATTGATGATTAATATTGATTAACTAACTAACTACTCCGCTGTAAACGAAGCTGCCTAATCCTCCTGTCATCATCAGCGGGGCGCGGTTTTACAGCTAATTTGAAAAGGCCAGCGAGGCCGGATCTGCACGTTAACACCCAGCCATTTTATAATTTACTTGCTCGGGTCAATCCCAATTGCTGCAGTTTATCGAAACTATGTACTACTCCCCGTTCTGATGCGCTGGTCATATGGGGACTTACCACGACGATTTCTAGCATGTCTGCTACAAGAAGTATTCCCCGACTCTAGCAAGGAAGAGGTGATGACGGCGGCGTGCCTTCGTCTCGCTTCAGTGCTTATGGTTGTCGTTTGTTTTACAGATCTAGATATATTTTTTATTATTTCCAACATTCAATGTACTGCCATAATTGAGGATGAATAAATCGAACGCTTTCTCGCCAAAAAAAAAGAAACTATGTACACAGGTAGTGGTTTCCGAGTATTGATCTTCTTGAAGGGCGGTGTTTTGCAAGGGTAGCACCCATGGATTCGTCGGATGGTCGGTTGGAAGGATCTCAGGATTTAGATAGAGACTATCGTGCCGCGTGAGAAGGTACGAGTTAAAAAGGTCATGGAGGAACACATGGATGAGATAATGAACCGCGAAATACATGCTTAGTAAACATCTGTAGAGGCAAAAAGGTGTAGATAGCACCACGTGTCACCCCATGAAAACCTAAGAGTGAACCGACAAAAATAACACGTGGGTTGACAACAAACATCGGTCCAAATCCTGTGATGGAATCAACTAATGACCTATCCAAAACTGTTTCAGACTGGTTTAGAACCGAAGAGCAAACCGACAAAAAAAACATGTGGGTTGACAATCGAGGTCGGCGCAAATCTTGTGACATAATCAACTATGAACTACCCAAAATTGTTTTTGCATGTTGTCTTGTAACCAAAGTACAACCCGACAAAATGATACGTGGGTTGACAATCGACGTCGGATAGTTGATCTTATGACATAATCAACTGATGAACTACCGAAAATTGTTTTTGTGTGTTGTCTTGTAACCGAAGAGCAACCCAACAAAATGACACGTGGGTTGACAATCGACGTCGGATAGTTGATCTTATGACATAATCAACTGATGAACTACCGAAAACTGTCTCAGGCTGGCTTATAACCAAAGAAAGCAAACCGACAAAAATAACACGTCAGTTGAGAATTAACATATGTGCGAAGTTTGTGACAGAATTAACCAATGACCTGCCCGGAGTTACTTCATATTGGCTTATCAAGACACAAATCTTCTATATCTAAATAGGGGCACCCCACTAGCTGATTTTTGTGAGTCCACATGAAGCCACGTCATCCCGAACTGCTATAGCCGTACAATTCACGAATCTGCAGCCGTCTGATTGTGTTTTGATGCAATTTACCAAGACTTGCCACCGCTAAGTGGAAAATAACGATTCGTTGTTTCTCCCCGACACCCTCTATTCTTCGATCGCACTGCCCCGCTCAAGTTTTCGTAAATGGGCTAGACCTGGACCTGTCGTTGCTGGGCTGGCTCCCGAAGCCAACATATGTTATGTGGGCTGTAGGTTGTAGCCCATGCTTTCTAGGTTCCCACGTACGGTCATCTTCCTCACGTTGTGCCCGACTCTCATCCCCGTCCTTATCTCTTTTGTCGCCACAACCGTCTCATATGCCACAAATTATAGCTTCGAAACTGCAACATTGATCGCCCACATTACTATCCCTCCATTACCCTGAAACTGATGAAGAATCGCTAGATATAACTGAGCGGACAGACGGACACTACCTTTGTGTTTTAGTGTTGCCATCCTCCCGCAAGACCGTCGGTCTGCCTCGCCTCCATCGCCACCACCATGGTTCTCGGGTCGCGGTTTAGTTGTCGAGCAGCCAGATCTTCGAGGAAGAAATAGCCAAGTCAATATGTGCGGGTCGTTGCCTCCTCTCCCTCGCCTCAAATTTTTCTGAGTGACGGGAAGTTGGCTAGCTGCTGGTCCGCCGTTCCATTACCAGCCACCCGCTGCTGCTCTCCTCTGAATCTCCTCCGCCATGCTTGCCAGTACGTCTCGCCTCTTGATGTTTCTATAAGTGTTGGGACGCTGGCTGGGCCGCCATTCCTTGGCCGGCCATGTATATCATTGAGCAAGGAACAACTGCTGCGTCCTTTTTGTGTCGTTGCTCTGCTCTGAAGCCGCCGGGGGCAGCGAGAAGCTGACTAAATCAGCAAAGGTGATTTCCATAGAGTTATGTCCACCTTCGGGATGGTCACATCAGCTTATCATGTGAGCCGCCGGAGCGCTCTTACATTCAACTGTGAGATGATGAATATCACTCTTGACATGCTTATGTGTGGCCTGATTCTAATTTTGCAGTTACATGCTTATCCCACTACTCACACCGCAGTTTGCACCATCTGATGCTACAACGTCACACGCCTCCGATATGTATGTAATGATTTTTTTTCCACAATGATGAGGATGACTTTTCATACAGTGTGGGGATCAAGACAAATTGTAACATTGGGCCAAATTTTACAAGCATTCGAACCGCTTTTTATCTGGATGCTTCAAAGTTATTTCCTTTGTATTAGAGACTAGCACAAATGAGAATCATTTTGCGCCAGTGGCAATCCGGCAGTCAGTTAGCAAATATATTTTTTCATATTCCTTCCATGTTACTAATCTTCTTCAACCTGTAATTCTATAAAGGTATATTCGCATTCCTTTCCGCAGCAATGCACGGGGTATCACCTAGTTAATACAGTATTAAGGAGCAAGAGGATACTCCCGTTGATCAAAACTAATTGATGTGGTTAATTTGGATCGAAGGAAGTACTAGGTAATATAACACATACAAAAAAAATACTACAAGAAATATGTCAACTTATGACCTTCTGTCAGTGACCCTGGAAGAATTGGTCATAGATTTATGACCATTTTAGACCAATTGGTCAAAAGCTGTTCGAGGGGCTCCAAACCCTAAACCATTGCGACCATTTTGGTCAGAAAGGTCATAATTTCCTTACATGAAATGGTCATAGAGCTAACAGTGCTAGTCCGCTGCCTTATTTCTAGTTGTTAATGACCAATATAGATGGTTATAACCTTGTAAATTGTGGTGGGTTGTTATGACTAGGCGCCACCTCATCAGTTTTGCCTATGTGTCATGTCCATGTGGCAGTTTTTGCCCTAGGTTGTGAAGCAACCTATATTTCTGTCATTCCCAAAATTCCCAAAAAAATCTCATAAATTCTTTGGGTCATATCTTCGTCAAATATGTAAAAACCTTCCTTGCCTAGTTCAAAAATAATTCAAAAATATTCATTTTCCTATTCTGTTCAGAGTAACAGTTTGTGAAGGAAGTACCACTTTGGCATGTCCAAATAGTATCCATTTTCTACAATGCTTTCCTATGCCCAAATAACCATCCTCCACCAAATGCCAGCTCAATCCATTCATTATTTTGAGCCGAGCTTCAACATTCGTATTTATGTCCAGTGTGGTGGTTTGCAAAGCAAGTACCACCTAGGCTCCTCCTTTTGAGCTGAAAATTTGTGAAAACGGTCTTCTTAGTAACTGATCATCCTCAGCCAAAACTCACGCCCATTAGCCATGTACATTTCCCGTACCGCTAATCAAACACTTGGCTGCTAATTCATGTTTGAGCATCGATTGGTCTCCTCGTGAGAATCTTATGTTGTAATTTTCTTCCTAGCACCAACCTGGGGAGTGCCCAACCCACTAGACATGCCTAGGCCGCCCAGAACACATGGCAACGCCACGGTCACGCGGTGACCACGCGGCGGGCATGCGAGTTTACGCGCTCTAGAGTTGGGGCCCTCGGCCACCGCCCAAACCTCGACGTATCGCCACCAAACCATGTATTTATGATTAAATAGGTCCTTATGTAACTAGAAATGATTTTTGGAAAAAATAAATAGCAAACTATGAGGCAGCTGCAGTTCAAATTTGACCCGCTTCCAACTGAATCGGCAGAAATTTGTCTTTTTCACGAGAGGTGGATCAAAAATTTTACACCAGACCATTTTGTCAATTGTGCATTAAATATGACCTAGTATTTTATAAAAATGATTTGGTCCAATTTTGCAACAATTATTTGGTAGTTCCTTCACAAAAAACCTCCTTTCGGGCACTCGAAAAATGGAAAATGGTTTTTTCGTCCAACGAAAATGAAAACTTCCTTAGGCAACATTGTTTGCTATTCCAATATGCACCCTTGTGCACAATATGAGATCATTTGAACAAACTATGCCATGAATGTGGCCATAAGATTGATCATTTGGCTTGAAAGCCATGAATCTTCACACTTGATAGCTCATTTCTGAGAACACTTTTTTAAAATAATTACCGTATTACAAGTTTATTATTTTTCCTAGAAACTTGGTCACATATAATGACACAATGCGAAGGTTTTCCAATTTTTTGATTTTTTTTGAATTTTTTATGCCCGTTTGAAAATGCGGTCAAAACGACGGGCTTGACCGTTCCTAGCTAGTGGTTGAATCTTGGAATTTTTTTGGTGTTTCTATGATTAAATAGATACTTATGTACCTAGAAATGATTTTTGGAAAAAATAAAGAGCAAACTATGAGGCAGCTGCAGTTCAAATTTAACCCGTTTTCAGCTGAATCGACGACAATTTGTCTTTTTCATCAGAGGTGGATCAAAACTTTTTTCACCCAACAATTTTGTCAATTGTGCATTAAATATGGCCTAGTATTTTAGAAAAATGTTTTGGTCCAATTTGGCAACAATTATTTGGGAGGTCCTTCACAAAAAAACCTCTTGTTGGGCACTCGAAAAATGGAAAATGGTTTTTTCGTCCAAAGAAAATGAAAACTCCCTTAGGCAACATTGTTTGCCATTCCAATATGCACCCTTGTGCATAATATGAGATCATTTGAACAAACTATGCCATGGATGTGGCCATAAGATTGATCATTTGGCTTGAAAGCCATTGATCTCCACACGTGATAGCTCGTTTCTGAGAACACTTTTTAAAAATAATTGCCGTATTACAAGTTTGTTATTTTTCCTGGGAACTTGGCCACATATAATGACACAATGCGAAGTTTTCCCAATTTTTTGATTTTTTTTGAATTTTTTATGCCCGTTTCAAAACGCGGTCAAAACGGCGGGAATGACCGTTCCTAGCTAGTGGTTGAATCTTGGATTTTTTTGGTGTTTCTATGATTAAATAGATACTTATGTACCTAGAAATGATTTTTTTTAAATAAATAGGAAACTACGAGGTAGCTGCAGTTCAAATTTGACCCGCTTCCTGCTGAATCGACGAAATTTGTCTTTTTCATGAGAGGTGGATAAAAGCTTTTGACACCCAACCATTTGGTCAATTGTGCATTAAATATGGCCTAATATTTTAGAAAAATGATTTGGTTCAATTTTGCAACAATTATTTGGTAGTTCCTTCACAAAAAAACCCATTTTGAGCACTCAAAAAATGATTAAAAATAGCTAGAAATATGAAAAATGCATACAAATTGGTGCTAATCCATAAAATGTGGTCTAACTCTAATGAAAATTTGTGTGGTGCCCTTTTGCAAAATATTTTTGATAGCTACTTCATAAAATCTCTCTATTTTTAGTACTTAAAAACTATTCTACATCACTGATTTTCTGAACCAATCATAACTCTGTCCACAGATCGATGACATGGCGTCCATCCATCCATCCATCCATCTCTCCATCCCACATCCATCCATCCATCTATCTACAGAAAAGAAAAAAAGAAAAGAAAAAGAGATACCCACCACCCGCAGCCCAAACCCTAGCTCAGATCGACCCCTCCCCCCGTCGCCCCCTTCCTCCCTCGTCCCCATCTCCTCGCCGCCGCCCCCTTCCCGATCTAGATTCCTCCTCCGCCGCCCCTCCCTTCCACCACCTAGTCGCCCCCTCAGCAGATCAAGCGAGCCGCCCAACCTCACCGGCCTCCTCCTTCTCTTCTGGTCAGATCCGACGGGCACATCTTCCTGCAGCCACGAGCGACCACCCCGGCCTCCACTCCACCGTCGGCATCCTTTCCCCTTCCTCTCCGTAGATCCTTTTGAGCAGCCACCTCGAGGGTGTCGCCGCCACCAGCGGGAGGGGGAGGGCGCCGCCACCAGCGGGAGGGGGAGGGCGCTGCCATCAGCCGCGGCGGAGAGGTGGAGCCCCGGCACCCCCGACGGCTTCGCCGTCCCCAGGAGCCACTTCACCCCACGCCTGAGCGCCAGCTGCTGCTCCTATCGCGTCACCGCGCGGGTGAGAAGCGGCGGATTCCCCGTACGTGAGGGCGAAGCAGGCGCAGGTAACACGACCGACCACCACCGCTACCATCAGGCGCGACCCCTTTCGCTTATCTGCTGAGGATGGATGGATGGATGGATGCAGGTTCGTGTGGGACGAGGGAAAGTACCCCGTCAACGCCCCGCTCAAGGAGACCGTCGCCAGCATCCAGTCCCAGGTCGCCAAGATCGAGGATGACATGAAGGTAACTAACTCTGCTTCTCTCTCTATTCATTAGCCCACTTCTTCTTCATACTGACCAAATCACGCATGGATGCCAGTGAGATTTTGGAACATTGGCAGCAACTTAACACTGCATTAGCTAGGCTAGTTGGGTACTGTATTTTGGACAGTGTTGATCTTGCCTGCCAAGTGCAGTCTTAGTTTTATACATACCTTCATTTTATTTTGTGCTCATAGATGCAAATAAGTGTTTTGGTTGGATGTTACATTTACAGAAGGACTGAATATGCCCTTTTGTCTAGTACACCCAACACCACCTGAGGATCAAATTCACTGTTAGAAAGTTAGAAATTGATATTACAGGTTCCTTATAGTGCAAACCAAAGCAGCTACTCCAACAACCATCAAATGAAACCATGTTTTTTAAAATTAAAGGGTCTGATTGATATTGGTCCTTCTTTTGACAGATATAATATGTATACTCTATTCTCTTACAACTAATAACATTTTTAAACTTCTTTTGGTCGTGCTTTCGCTTTCACTACAGACCAGATCAGTGGTGAACGAAAGAAACAAGTGCACAACTAGTATCAGTGGGCTTGTATTTTTCTTGTGTAGCTGCTCTGCACTTGTTGTACAGCAAGTTGATCACTATCTACCCTGCTGGGAATTTTCACTTTATATAAAATTTTGAGAGGCAAATGCTGGCTAGGAACTCAACTCTGCTTCTTGTTGTTGGAGTTTCAGGCTTGTTGCATAGTTCGTAGCTTCAAGTGTACTCTGGCTTCTAGCCACAGTGCACTACAAATTATTATAGAATTACAAAGTGTACACAACATTGCACCTTACACATTCTTCTCTTGTGAAATCAAATGCCATGACTGGGCATTCTTTTATCAACTTGCTGTACATTTGCTCTGCTTTAGGCTACTGTATAACTTGTGCCTTTTAACTTGATGTACATAGCATGCAATTTTTTACTGTATCACATTCACACATGATACTCTTAATATAGAGTTGTTTTCCGAGCTAGTTCTGTTTACTCTTAATATAGGTCTATTTGTCACCAATACTTGCCTGCTATGCTATAGTAGACCTTGTTCATATTTATTAGCTAAGTTTGCTTGTCCTTGGTATCTATATGCATGCCATTTGTGTTTCAGGCTTTCTCTAAAATGAAATAATAGGCCTATTAGTCACCAATACTTGAGTTAATCTAACTCCTTACCTGCTATGCTATAGTAGGCCTTGTTCATATTTATTAGCGAAGTTTGCTTGTCCACAGTGATCCATATACATGCCATTTGTGTTTAACGTTCTCTGAAATGAAATAATAAGATTCACACTCCATGGACCAGGACGACCACCGGGACCTCCACGGCGATGATGAAGCCTGCACATGGTCGAGCTCGATGGAACAACAGTGCCTCAGTGTGGTGCAGCCGAGTTGGGCCACTCCGGTGCATCAGGAACTCTGCATGCTGCTGTCCTTTGTCTCATCATCTTAACTTCTGTTGTCCTTTGTCTCATCATCTTAACTACTACAGTAGTAGGAGTATTTTATATGCTGTTCATTTCTTGGCCGCCCAGCATGTTTGCTAATCATCCATCTGCCTCATGTTATATGATCCCTACCTAGTAACTTCATTGTATGCAGACTTGTGGTGTTGGTTCAATTTAGTCAAATTAATATATATACTGCTATGCCACAACTACTACTACTGTCTGCATTTAATCCTGATTAGTAGCTTCATCCATAAGTGGCAAACAAAAAAATGTTGATTTTCATCTTATCTCTGTGACAACCAATGGAGTTGAATTGCAACATGCATGTCAAAGCTGGGTTCAATTCTTGGGCAATATATGGTAGTTTCCACTCTTCACGCCCAAGATTAGTATGCTGCAGCTCTCCCTCCTCACTCCATACATCCAGGTACTAGTTACCCAACGAGCAGCCCTGCACCTCGCTGGATCTCGCCCAAACCCCGCTCATCTTGCTGCTTGTGGCAGGGAATACTCTCTGTTGAGTATTTTGAGGAATGAATATCTGTTAAATATGGAGTTAGGATCATCTAATAAAATTTCTACTATATATAATATATATGCATGAAACTGAGATTGCTAGCATCATTTACACAAGATATACCTTTTGAATTGAATTGATTGGTTCAGTTTCGTATATTCTTCACCCAGCCTTCTATCATGCTTATAACTAGTGCTCTGCTCATGTTGTTAGACAGGATTTTCACTTCCTGCCATCCCAACCTTCTATCATGCTTACAAGATTTTTCTTTGCACGGCAGTAGCACCAGTACCTTGCTGCTGTTGGGAATGGAAGGGAGCTGTTCCATGCATTGAATCTGGGGAGAAAATCACCTTCGGCATGTACACCATCACCTTGGGCATGCTTGTGCCGCTGCTGCTCGGCCTCAACATGTCCTGGAGTGCCATTAGCGCCGCCCTCATGCTCATCTTCCTCGACTTCAAGGACGCTCGCCCCTACCTCGAGAAGGTAATTGTGTGTCCATCCGTCTGCAGTTAACTAAGTTGTGCCCCATTGATGTCCTACTAATGTTAATTGTTACTACCATGGTGCTGATGCTGTTCAGAATATGATATGTGCCTTAATTCTAAGTTCTGGTCTCTCTTAAGAGACATTTCTAGCTTTTCTGACTCAAAGTTGTTAACTTGGTACTGCATGAGTTTTACTACTGCTAACACAGAGAGTATTTACTACTGCCAACACAGAGACTTTGTATGCATGCTACCTGATGAGTGCTTTCTTTGTAATATTTCACCTTCGTATGCATAGGTTTATTCGGTTTGAATTCTGCATGACATGAAATAGATATTTACAGTGTTTTTCTCAACTTGTTTTCACTGTCACTTGATATATACTTGCTTGTACTTGAAGCTGTGGGTTAATGTTGGTGGTTTTGTTCTACTTGGATGCATTGGTACCCATCATCGAGCGAACGGATGCAACAGCGGCAAGAAGCTCATGGCTGTGTGCATCTAAAGCACACCATGGACACCATCCACTTCCTCATAAATGCTAACTCAATCCAGATCATCGTCGACACTATCATCCACATGTATCTTCCTTGGTTCCCTTTATTCTCTCCTGCCTTTGTGAAGTTTAGTATGCGTGTGCTGACGAGTATTGTTAGATCTTGCCAGTTGAATGTATGGTCGTGATAGTAGAATGGTATTTTGTTTTAGGCGTAATGTGTTGTAGTGCAGTTTTTTTGCACAACCTGCATATATGCCATGCATATTCATATTGTTTCTCTGTTTCTTATATGAACTACTATCTCATTTTAACTAGCTCGACAACAAAAAGCATGGTACTAGCTGAATGTTGAATGGTCTGTTCATAATATATTTGCCCTAGTTTTTCTCATTCTTTTCTGATTCATGTAACAGGATGACAGAGGAAGCCATGTTGCTGTTTTGTTTGGTCTCAGCCCTGACTATCGCCGTCGAGCGAGTCCGGCGTGTTGTTCATCTGACTATGGTTCCAGCCCTAACTACCGAAGTTTTTGTCCTGTTGAAGTTGCATAGAAATATGAGAGAGTCCAGCAAGTCCAGGAGCTTGTGAAGTAGTACTATATTACACTTGTAGAGCTTGTAAAGTATTGTATTATACATGGCCCTTTGTACTGGCACGGATAGAGCTTGTAAAGTATTGTATTATGTGATCTGGTTGCTCTTGTTTAAGTATTATGTGTGTTTTTATCTCTGCGAATCTGAATACTGCTTGAAATATGAAGAATATGAGTCTGATAGATGGGACCCACTTACCTGACAAATTGAAACCTGTTACCAGAACCTGACAACTGGGACCCATCTGACTAGTGGACCCATTTAATAAAAAAGAAATGAAATTGTTTAGCCAAAATGTCCGCGGCCTAACAATAAAAAAGGCTGCCATATTGGGCTTGGCCCATGATCCTGACCAAAAATTGATGAAAAAAAACACAAATAGGCTGAATTGTTGGGCTCGGCCCATGTAGAAAATCGAATTGGACCGGGCTGAGTCTTGTGCCACATCAGCTTGCCACGCTGGATGCCTACGTGGCCTGGGGGAGGTTGCTAGTGACCAAAACGCCACAGTAGGAATATTTTGGTCGTAAACGTCTTTGACCATTCCAGAAGAAAGGTCGCTATAGTCAGTTTACGACGCCCAGCTTTTGACCTTCTGTTTTTGGTCACAAAAAGGTCATAAATAGAAATTTGTGACCTTTCAGTAACCAATAGTGGTGGTCATAAGTTGACATATTTCTTGTAGTGAAAAGATAAGCGTTTGAATAATGCAAAAGCGTCTATAACTACTTCTCTTATATTTTTCTCTAGTGGCAAGCCATAGATCAGGTAGGGCACAAGTGTGTGTGTGTGTGTGTGAGAGAGAGAGAGAGAGAGAGAGAGAGAGAGAGAGTCCTTGAATAGTGTGTAATCCTTCACCCTTGATAGACCCTAGGTGAAGATTGTGAAAGGAAAAACCGTCTTGGGGCTTTGGGAAGAGTTTATGCTCTGTATGGAGAAAGAGATCATGGAATTGCCTGCCCACATTTTATCTCAAGACCTAACAACTAGAAACCATGAATTTTTAGCCTTAAAACAGTTGTAACAGCGGACCTATTTCTGTAAGGCACCCATATTTTGCTTACAATGAGGCATATTTAGGTCCAATCTACGAGAAGATCAATCCAACCCAAGACACATGGGAAAACCAACCGCAGGAATGGGAAGTTCCACCACCATGTATCGTGCTGCCCTAGACCACCTCCGCGCCGGTTGATTTTGACCGCCAACGTCGGCACTCATGTGGCCACCCTGAGCCCCGTTGTGGCCCCAACGGCCCCCATCAAGCTCGCCATTGACTAGCTGACTCCGACTGCCGCCGCTCAGGCATGGTCGCTATCGAGCTTGAATAGGAGCCGACACGCACTTGGCCGGCAATGACCGATGCACCGCGCTTGGGCGAGGTCCCGCTGTCAAACGTGGACGTCGCCCCGGCTCCTGACATCGCCCCCCAACATTCATTGACCTCTGCCGACCAGAAGCAATCTCGGTACCTATGAGGTGTTCAAGGAATTCCCCAAAGGATTTTTTATTCATTTTCTGATCGAATATGATGTTGTTGTGGTATGTTGCATAATATAATAGTTGAAATGGGTAATTTTACATTGAATGTTAATTTGCCATGAATATGAAACCAACAACCACAGATCTATTCGATATATGTAGGCCAAAGGATGCAAGCATCACATGTCATTAAATAGAGATCAAAGTGCTAAACAACAAATATGACACGTGTGCTGGTAACTAACGTCGTCGCAAAATTCATGGCTAATTTTATCGATGCTTACTAAAACAAGCAAACCAAAACAACAAAAAGGCAACTAATATAACATTGAAATGATAAAACAAACTGACGAATATAAGAGAACTGCTCGGGTATTTTGTTAGATAGTATTGTGATGATGGGCCTAAAACGGTTACACTATTAATTAGTGGAGTTATGCGTTTTGTTTTGAAAAAGTAATTTGTTGGAACATCAAGAATGCTATATAAACACGTGCATTTGTCTCGCCGGGCTTCTAAGAAGCGTGATCCTAAAACCCCAAGGCTAAAACCACCCCAACCCGAGATAACCAAACAATGCAACTTTCATATTTTAAAAATTTATTTCAATTGCTTAGGAGCATATAAACGCATTATTACAAACACATTTTTAGGTATTTTGTGCTTGTAGAGGGCCAACCATCGGGCTTCAGGCTTGGGCCGGACTGCACAGGCCCAATTTTAATGCTATCATCTCTTTGAGTCATTCTGCTCTTTCATCAGTGTATATAGACCATTTCTCAAAAAAAAAAAAATCATTGTAGATAGACTTCCCTAAAAAAAATGTAGATAGACGAGGGACCTTGAGATAATCTCGCTCTGACTCACTGTAATCCTGCCCCAGGTCCCCGCGGGCCCACGCGTTTTCGGTGCCCTCGTGGGGCCCGCACTCTCCCGTTCCCACCCGAACCCCGGCGTAGACACTTCCAGACCCGGTCCACGCCGCAAGCAACGGCCGGAAGCCCCTCGCCCATCCCCACACCGCACGCGCCGCGCACGCCGAACTCCGCTGCACCCGCCCACGGACAGCTGCGCCCCACCGCCCCGCGGTCCCCACACGTCACCCAGTGCACCGCGGGTGAGGCGACCACGCGGGGCGGCCGCTACCTGCCAAAACCGGCCACCTGGTTCGGCGCGCCCCAGCCCCCAGGTCGGTTCCAGCACACGGCAGGGCGCCCGTCTCGCCGACGCGCGGGCCACGCTGCCTCCCGGTCCCACGCGTCATGGGTGGGGTGGGCCGGATTCCGTTAGCGGTGGATGGGCGCGGGGTCGGTGCTGTTAGGGGTAGCCGTGTAATTAGCGACGCTCCCACACCGGTAACGGACGGCGGCTTTTGCTTAGGCGGGCGGCAGCGAGGGCGAGGAGGGGGAAGCGAAGCGAGGCTGCTGCTCTGCTCTCGCCTGCCCACCGCCCTCTCCGCCCTCTCCGCCCCATCAGCTCTCAGGCGAGACGGCCGGAGCGAGCTAGCGCGCGCGCGGGAGCGCGGCTTGGTGCTGCTGGTGGTCGCCGCCGCGGAGTAGGAGGCTCGCGGCCGCGGCCGGCGCGCAGGTAAGCGAACAGCTCCGCCCCTCCTCCTCCTCCTGGTTGGTTCGTTCGCTCTCCTTCCTCGGCGTCGGTATCGCTGGGGCCGCGGTTGTCTAGCGGCTGCTCTGCTCGGGGCGCGGCCCGCGGGGTCGACGGGGAGGAGCGGGGATTCGTCGGCCAGGCGAGGGGCGAGGGGCCTCGCCCTGTTCTATTTCCGAAAAGGGGAAGTAATCGTTGGGGTGGGCGCCGCCCGCTCGCGATTCATCGCGGGCCGTTCGGCTCAATCCGCGACGATTTAGGTGATTTGGGGCCGCCTGTGCGAAGAGGGAGACGCTTATAGTTCGCGCGGTGCCACTCATGTTTCCGTTTCGATCGGCTGCTTGTTTGTTCCTTCCTAAATTAGTAGTACTAGTTTGGTACTACTAGTACTACTACTTGTGCGTATGTATGTTAGCTGCTGGATGTGAAGTGTGTGTGGTTGGTGCCGCGCATTCATCAGTAGTAGTATGTGTTTTTGGCGAATTAGAGTGCGTGGTTCAGTGAGGGTGGCTTATATGTAAGGTTTCCATTTCTGTGCTATTTCGTTTTCACCCCCTTGTCATTTTCGGAACGGTGCATGTGGAAATTGGAGGAATTGGGGATGTGGGGGATTGTAGCTTGGGTTCCTAGACCAGCCTGGAACTGGAAGCGACTAAGTATACCCACTTTTTTGTTTTTGCACACAGTATAATTGAACTCTATAATTTGTACGTGCTGGCTGGTTGTTCCTTAAATCAGTAGCAGTACTACTGTGTGCTTAAGCTGTATATTTTAAATGTGTGTCATTGGTACCGTGCGCGGCTCAGTAAAGGACAGCTTAATATATGCGTTGGATAGTTTGTGTGGCAATTGGAGGAATTGGGGTTGTGGGATTGTAGTGGGTGGGTTCCTAGACCATCCAGAAGCTACTGAATATAACCACCTTTTGATTTTGGGCACAGAGTATAACTGAACTCTAGATTTTGTACGGATTGGATGCTTCCTTAGAAATGTAATTTTTGTGTGTAATGAAATGGCTTGTGCCCCAAACTTTTTATATAGGCTAACTCTTTTGTTTTGTGCATTTGGTGCATGCATTGAAGTGGCCAGGAGGCAGTATGAGGCATTGGCTTTGTTGCAATGGCCGGAGCGGTGACGACGACGACAGACATGAGGTGGAACATTCCAAAGCTCAGGGGAATAAGATAGACGGTTCGTTCATGTACTTGTGTGTTTAAACATTATTTGGTTCACTCTGCATTATGGATGCAAACTGAATAACAATTGTATCCCTGTGGTTTTAGATGTGGATTTGAATGCTAGTTAGTACTTAGCACTTTCTCAAACCAGTTGTATGTGCCATCAAAGATTAGGTAGAATGTACTTCAAGCTGTGCCCATGGACTGCTTGTTCTAGCTTTTATGTTTCAGTGCTACTTTTGGGTTGTGCAAACCATTCTTAGATTCTTTTGAATGGCGGGCCCTGATTTGTGAAATGTTCTTGCTACGTGTCTAACAATGAATAAATTGGTCTACCATGCTCCAGAGCATAATAAGCTCAATTTTGGAGTATTTTGGAACTGCTTGAATAGCGGTAACCATCTTGTGTAAGCACAAAGGTTCTCAGGAAGAATCGACATACCCAAAAATGTATAACAGATAAAAAAAAGAATAAAGCTAGATATGGTTAAAACCTGAAAGTAAATACTTGCGAAGAAAGTGTGGACGGCCAAGACAATAGTTGAAAATGGAAATAAAAATAGAAGAAAGAAAAGAATAGGGCCCAACCGGATTCGAACCGGTGACCTATTGATCTGCAGTCAATTGCTCTACCACTGAGTTATGGACCCATTTCTGTCCTTACATTTGACCCTAAATAAATAATTTCACAAGCAAATAGATAGACGGTGCGTTCATATCCTTGTGTTCAAATATTAATTGGTTCACTCTTTATTGTCAATGCAAATTGAATATCAATTTGTATCCTTGCAGATTTAGATATGGATTAGAGCGCTAGTTTAGAAACTTACACACGCTCATATCATCTAAAACCACAGGATTGCCTGTATGCCATCATAAATTAGGTACACATACTTCAACCTGTGCTCATGGATTGCCAGTTCCAGCTTTTATGTAAGATGCTATTCTTGGGTTATGCCATTCTTAGATTCTTTTGAAGGGACCTAATTGGAGAAATGACCTTATACGTGTCTAAAAATGTGTATATCAGTCTATCACGCTCCACAGAATATACAATACATAATTGTGTTAATTTGAAGTAATTGAGAACTATTTCAATAGCGGTAACCATCTAATGTTAGCATAACAGTTCTCAGAAAGAAGAATCGACATGACAAAAAATAAATAACGGATGAGAAGGGAATAAAGCTAGATATGGTTAAAACTTGAAAGTGAATAACTGTGACGCAAGTGTGGAAGGCCAAGACCTTAGTTGACAAAGAAATAAAATTAGAAAAAGAAAACAATAGGGCCCAACCGGGTTCGAACTGGTGACCTATTGATCTGCAGTCAATTGCTCTAACAACAGCAAAAACAGCGGGTCCATAGCGCAGTGGTAGAGCTACCACTGTGTTATGGACCTGCTGCTGTGGTTGTTGGTCATACATGAACCATTTATGAGCTGTGTGTATCAATATTGGGTGCTAATGGCCTCTTGTCATATTCGAGTCCCTTGTTGCGTATTTTCACTCATATGCCTTATAATGTATTCTGTTGCAATCTGTTTGGAAAAGCGGTTTCAAATATATATTGTCATTGCTCGTTGCATCTTTTTACCTTTTGCTGACATGATTTTTATGCTGAGTCCTCAGTGATTGCATTTTTATGTTTTTCATCAGGCAAGCAAAAATCTTCGAAACCTGCTGATCAACCTGAGCCAGATATTTCCCCTCCTACAATTGATGTCCCAGAACTGTCATTTGAGGACTTGAAAGAAAAGACTGACAATTTTGGATCGAGTTCTCTGATTGGTGAAGGTTCATACGGACGAGTATATCATGCTACCATGGATGATGGCAGGCAAGCGGCTATTAAGAAATTTGATGCATCTGAAAATGAGCCTAACGATGAATTCTTGAAACAGGTGAACATGTGTTGCCTATTTAGTTTATTTGATCTTAACTTTCTGAATCTTATACCTCGTGCATTGATGATAGTACCAAAGGAATTAAGCTGTATAGTTTTTTTTTATAACTCCAGGTCTCACTTGTATCAAGGCTAAAACATGAAAATCTCGTGGAGATGCTGGGCTACTATGTGGAGGGCAACTATCGTATACTGGCATATGAATTTGCAACAATGGGTTCTCTTCATGATGTTCTGCATGGTAAGACTTGAGAGTCTAGTGTCTTTAGCATGTGGCATAATCATGAAACTATTCTTAAGGGTAACAAGTTCAGTTATGATGGACCTTCCTGCATCTATTTCTCTATAAACAGGAAGAAAAGGAGTTCAAGGTGCGCAGCCTGGTCCTGTGCTTGACTGGATGCAGAGAGTCAAAATTGCTATCGAGGCGGCAAAAGGTATAGAGTACCTACATGAGAAGGTTCAGCCTTCAATCATCCATCGGGACATCAGATCAAGCAATGTGCTTCTGTTTGAGGACTTCAAGGCGAAAATTGCAGACTTCAACCTCTTAAATCAAGCTCCTGATATGGCAGCACGTCTCCATTCGACTCGTGTATTAGGGACATTTGGATATCATGCGCCAGAGTAATTGTCTAATTCATACTAATACATTTTCTGCTGTTGTTCAATACCTTGCATTAACATAACTCAACTACAGTTGTTCCAGCTCAGTCTTGAAAAAAGTTAGGTATAATAAAATTATATTGCAAAAGCAAGTATTGCTATGGTTTTAGTTCATAATGATGTCAATGTGGTAGGGCCCATCTTTAAATGACAGCTGCTTCGAAAGGTTTAATATGCTGTTTGAATGAACTAACTTTTAGATTGTCCTTGTCACCACGTGGCTTGCTATTGTACGCGTTTTATGTTCAGCTGGCTCCCACTTTTTGTGTAGGAATGCCCGACTGACGGTTCTCGTAAGTTGTAACTGCTTAAGTAGCCAGCATAAACCACATTTGTGGTGCTCCTGATATAGCAATAGATTCACGGGGTTGACATTCAATATACATGACCGGAACAAGCTTAAGTGCCATGACCTGCATACTATCATAGCCAAAGTAACCCTGCTGTGGATGTGGTGGCACATCATGGCAGGAAGCATTCATGTTTCATGCACCCAACAAATAAACACTGCAGCATAGTTCTGGGAACCTGCTGACAAAATAAGAATGGACCAAATGTAGTTGGATTAAAGAACTTCCTGATTTAAACCCCATGATGTACACCTGTATCAATAGAGTGGATGCCCAAACCGCTGCACGCTACCATTCTCTCTGGCAAATGTTGGAATTGAAAGTAGTAGTGTATGCCGTAGTCACCGGGAATATGGTTCACGGCATGGCACGTATCCTCTAGAATCTATCTTAAAACCGTTATTGTGCTGCAACTCGACTTGGGGTGATGAATCTGATTACCATGATATGTGCCAGTAAACTGATGCTCGCTATTTTTGTCTATTTTTTACTCGCGTAATACATTACAATTTGCACATCTAGTACATTTTTCTCTTCTTCACAAGGATACATGAAAACTACTTGTATGAGTTTTGAGCATTCAATTTCGTACTATCACTTGGTCTTTAGAACCAACCGTTGGACTTGAGAACCTCCACATAGTTGCATATCCAAAAAGAACACTAGTAAATCTGGCTTTAATGTGTCGAGCGAGTAGGATATGTGGAGCTGTAGACTGATAATCATGTTTTACATTAATAACAATTAGCCCCAACTGTTGTATTTTCGTGTGAGACTAATATCATTTGATATGATATTGATTTGTCTCGACGTGTAAAGTTTATTCGCCATTATATGGTCGTTTGGATATCAACTTATTGAACTTCCAACTATACAGTGGTTGGCTTCTGCTGATATTTAGGCATGCAGCCTTTCTCTGCTAACTAATGTTCCTATATAGCGGCACTGATATTGCGTACTTGGTCTAAAAACGACAACACACTTATTTTAGGATAAATATGTTATACTAAGGAAAACGGCTGACGTTTGCAGATTGTATTTCTGTCTTTGGGTATCGCCTAGCACGCTGTCGGGCATCTGCTTTCCCAGTTCGCACACGACAAAATAAGGCTTGTCCGCATATAGTGTGCACTTTTGGACATTCCGCAGAACATCATTAATTTGCCAAATAGGTGTGTGCGTCATCTAAGCGACCGGATATCTTGTGGTGGACTACATAAGCCTGGTTAAGCGGTGGCCTTTTATTCCAGGCCTAGTTAATCCTGTATTTCTAGGATATTTGTCTCAATCCAGAAAGTTAACATTTCTGGCAACAATTTGATATTGTTTGATTTGTAGTCCAAACCTGCTGACATTTGCTTTCCTATGCCCACGAAGAACAAAATATGTTCACTGGTTGATTTTGTTTGCACTTCTGACTGGAAGAAAACCGGTCAAACAAGAAATACGATGAACTGCAATCTTTGTGTTTTGCCTGGACGATGTTGGTTATCTTTTCATAATGCTTATATTCTCAGTATTACCTTGCGGAAATGTTTGTAACCCTGGTTTTCATGCATTTCCTCTCTAACTTTGATGCTCATGTTTGTTGCAGATATGCTATGACTGGCCAGCTGACACAGAAGAGTGACGTCTACAGCTTTGGCGTGGTTCTTCTTGAACTTCTGACTGGAAGGAAACCGGTCGATCACACAATGCCTCGGGGGCAGCAAAGTTTAGTCACTTGGGTATGTTATTTTGTTAGCATGCTGTTACTGTGTTTGCTTATTTTCCTGTTACTTTAGTGAATTTTCCCTCGTCTACTAGTATGATATATATCAAGTGCGTAAAACTGAAGCTGTAAAAATTATAAAGAAAATACCGGGAAAAGAGAGGCTTAAGAGCAAGCAGCTTGTTGCAAGTTCAGAATTATAAAATCCTAACAGTACAGTAACTATCTGACTGGATACCTGCATTTGCACACTGATTTATGTTTTCTAAAAGTTAGCTTGGCTATAAGTGATTCGGGATGTGAATTTACTCTCTCAGTAGTGTACTTGAACAGTAACAGCTCAGTCCAGCTGAGTTACTTGAACCAGTTCGTGTCTGAAGTCTGAACACCAGACCTAACAGGAAATTGGATGATAACACATATTTTCTGTCTAGAATTTTGGATTTTTCTAAGTCTGAACACCAGACCTGGCAGGAAATTGGGTGATAACCATCTACACACACTTTCTGTCTAGAACTTTGGGTTTTTCTAATGGCTATTATTTGCTGGTTCCAGTTGGTAAGTAGTGAGCAATTGGTACTGATCGGTAGCAATCTGGTTGTGCAATGTTTCTCTCCAGGCTACTCCAAGATTGAGTGAAGATAAGGTGAAGCAATGCGTAGATCCTCGGTTGAAGGGAGAATATCCTCCAAAGGGAGTTGCTAAGGTATGTCTATCTCATCCACTTTGTTTGTATGGTATTTTCCATTGTTCCGCAATTTGTTGTGTCGGTGAACAATGGGGCTACTTACTTATGTTGCATTCTCAACCTGCAGCTGGGTGCGGTGGCAGCTCTGTGCGTGCAGTATGAAGCAGAGTTCAGGCCCAACATGAGCATCGTCGTCAAGGCGCTCTCTCCTCTGCTACAACAAAGAGCAGCAGGCTCGGAGCTGGCCCCGGCACCCGGGGCTTAGGGGGTGCTGGATCATGAAACTTCCCAGCGCTCACTAGCCCGAAATGGCTGGCACAACGGGTGTGATTTGCGAGCGGTTTGTAGATTTGTTTTGCGGGGTTCTTCGGTCGGATACAGAATATTTTCTCTGCGAGTCTGTTGCCACCATAGGGATTTTCTGCTGTTTGAGATTTGTGCTGTACATTTGTCTGTTATAGGTGGTTAGTGGTTATCTGTTGTCTTTTTCATTGGAAGTGCATATCAGAAGTGTCAGAAAACTCGAGACATCGTTTGGAACTAGATTAAATGCAACATGCTCAGTACTTCTATATTTGGTGCACCGTGTGGTCACCCATGTTAGGTTCCTTTGTGTTGTGAACAAGTATAAGGGCATTTACATCACTATACGGAGGGAGTAGAATCTTGACGAAGAATCTCGGCGATGCATATTTTCCACATCTAATCCCTGAGATGGAAAGCATGATGGGAAATTCAGAACCGTACGTCCAAACATTTATAGCTTTTGAGTGGGGAACAATTTTTTTTTGATTCGAAGAACTAGGAGATACAACTCGACAAAAGGAAGGGTGACATGGCATATAGCTCGTGAGTACATAATAAAAATCGGGAGCACCTACTCATCACGTGTGTGAAAAAAGAAGTTTGCATCTTTCGTTTCCTGCCTGTCAGATCGGAATCTAACGGTTCATATCCTCTCTTCCTTGAGCGTTCCCTGTTCATATTCTTCCTCATGCAGTGGCGGACCCAGAAATAATATGCAGGGTGTGCACACTTCAAAAAATCAACATATATTTTCATTGGCTTGAATGGGTCTTAAAAATCAACTAATTATTACTCCCTCCGTTCGTAAATATAAGTCTTTTTACAGATTCTATACAGACTATATACGGAGCAAAATAAGTGAATCAATATTCTAAAATATGTCTATATACATTTTTATGCAGTTCGTATTGAAATATCTAAATAGACTTATATTTCGGAACGGAGGGAGTACATGGTAAAAGAACATTCTCCAAAATTCTCACCCCGTAGGTACGCCACTGTCCTCGTGTGACCCAGCCCTAACCACCTGCCATCCCAGCCTTGCCACCCCAACCTCCCCCACCTCATGCCGGTGGCCGCCTTGCCATTCATCTACCCCCTCCCCTCCCGACCCTCGCACAACTCGCCGCCGCTTGGTCGATGCTCGTCGCTACTGTTCCTCACTTCATCCCCACCTTTCACCTTGTCCAAACCGGAAACTGACTGATGCGGGTATCAACTATTTAGAAATATGATACACATTGTTCAATTGTTTCATACCCCTTAGGCCTCCAAGCTCCCTAGAAAGAAACAGGGAGCGACTAGTGATTTGGCGTTCGCTCGCGAGGTGGACCTCACTGGTGGACCCTGATAGTCAGTCGTCTCATGAAGCGATGGTACCACATTTGGTCCAACTCCGTCTGCTGTGTGCCGGTTGTCTCCGTTTACACCGTCTTCGTGTCGCTCGGATCTGGTGATTGGTTCCCGGAGAGCAAGAAGATGTTGGGCGCGCGACACAAGGACATGGTGTTTCTCCAGGCCCTCTCCCAGGGCAGGTGCAGCGAGAAGCTTTTTAAGTACGTGAGAATCCAAAAATGACGTGGCTACGAGTTGCGATAAGGAGGATGTGGTGGCCGTAGGTGGCTCACCAGCCGGGATGAGGGACAACGGTGGCCGCTACCATGTGAATGTGTGGGGGAGAATAAAGAAGAGACAATGTTGCTACTGTGAGGAAGGAATTAAACACGGGAATAAATTTCAAATAATTTGACCAGTCAAAAGCTGATGCGGCGCTGCCTAGTCAGCAGTTAACACGATGAAAACCGGAAGTACAGAAATCAGCCGAGGGATTTGTCAGCTTAAATGTGGATGCCTCCTTTGATGCGGATAGTGGCACTGGTGGTACGGGCGCTATTATACGTAACTCCATGGGAGGTTTTATTGCAGCATCGTCGTCACACATTCCATTCGCCGAGGATGCAGCAACGGCGGAGGCGAGAGGCCTCAAGGACGGGCTAATCCTCGCAAACAATATTGGATGCAAAAAGGTGGAGATACGTGCTGATTGTATGGAGGTGATCGAAGTCATGCAACATGGAGGGAATTCCCTGGGTCCAGCGGCAGCCATCTACGAGGAATGTACTTTCTTATGCCCTAACTTTATTTCTGTTTCGTTCTGTCATAGTCCTAGGGAGGTCAATATGGCGGCGGATTTACTAGCTACAATGTCGGAGCACTCGAGAACTATTGTTTGGCAGAACGAGGCTCCGGACTTTTTGCTTGATGTACTTTCCAATGATGTAGCCCTTTTCACACATGAAATATAAACCGCCATGATGACTTTTCCTCAAAAAAGTAGCAATTGTAGGGTGTCTGATAACCGGTTTGGAAGTTGAGGGTTGAATCCTAAACCGACTGGCAACTTGAAGGCTATAATGTGCACTTTTCTCTCTGATTTATCACTATCGTGGCAGATGATACTGGCTCATATATGCATTTAAAAAAAATGGAATTCTCAGTTTGTCGATGACACTCTGCAACAGACGGGGAGTAATTATTTCCAGTTTGTTGTTCGCTCAAAGCAACGATAACAATACACGACGGGCTTCAGGTAGGAGCACAACATAATTAAGCACCTAAGAAAACTCAACCAAGAAGTTGGCCGAGGCTGATTATCGTTCGCTCAAAGCAACGATAACAATACACGATGGCCGAGGCTGCAAGGCACAAAGCTCGGCAGTACAGAAATCAAATCAAATCAAATGAAGGCAGAAACCAGAAGGCAGCCCTCCATCCATGAGACCGAATGTGATGTAATGTGATCGATAGTGTGCATGTAGCTTGGGAGGAGCCTGTATATATATGTTGCCCCTACCTAGGAGTCGCTAGGAATGCGTTGAGCCTCTTCCTCATCTTGTTTCGCTTCACAAGGAAGAGAGCTCCTCCGACGATGATCGCGACGACGACCACCACTGCGACGGCGCCGACTATGACGATGACAAGATTATCTCGAATCTTCTTCCCTGCATGCACGCGCACACACACACGACCAGAGATGTGTTTAGCTCTGTCACCAACTTCTATTCTACTACTCCGTCCTGTAATGTAAGACGTTTTTTATGTTTTTTTAACCTAAGTATAGTATTAAAAATCATCATATTATGAGATGGAGGGAGTAGTTCGCAAGAATGCATGCATGGGCGAGCTCACATACGGATCCTTGCTCCTTTCGCCATGGGCGGCGGCACCGTCGGGGATATCTCGAACCGCAGGTTGCAGTTGTAGCGGTGCACGGAGCCGACGCCTCGCCCAACGCCGCCGATCAGCCTGTCCTCGTCCGGCACGTCTCGCACCGACCTGCTCAGGCACGCGGCGCAGCCCGCCGCCGTCACGTTCCACGGGGCGCACTGCGCCACCGCGTGCAGCGTGCCGTTCGCCCCGAGGCTCGCGCTCGCCGCGGCCAGCATGCGCCCGGGCCCCGAGCCCCCGGCGGCGCGGGGCACCAGGGGCCGCGCCAGCTCGACCAGCGCCCCCGCGTCGTAGAACCGGGGGTAAGCGACGGCGTCGTAGGCCTCGAGGATCATCCAGTGGCGCCTGTCGCCGTCGACGTCGTCGTTCTCGGTGGGCACGGGGGCGTCGGTGTCGGAGTAGGCCAGGAAGCAGCCGTCGTTCCAGAAGGCGGCGCGCCGGTTGCCGTCGCAGGGCCAGGTCCGCTTGACGGCGAGCGTCAGGCACTGGTGGCAGCCCTCCCGCACCGGCGAGTCACCGTCGCCGAAGCAGAGGCCTCGGGCGAAGGCTGTGCCGTTGCCGGACCCGGAACGGAGGGACGCGAAGCCCGATGGAGCGGCGGCCGATGGGAGGGCGCCGAGGAGCGAGCTCAGGTTGGCGGCGAACGCGGTGCCCTTGGTGGACGGCCGTGGATCCGGGTCGCAGTCGTACAGAAGGTAGCCCCCTGTGACGTCGTCCTTGGAGGAGTCACCGGCCGCCCCGAACGCCGTCACGGCGGCGAGGAGGAGGAGGAGGAGGAGGAGCGAGCATTGACGCGCCATGACGTTGACCATTTGTGCTGGCTTAGCTACGAGGAAGAGATGGAGACGACATTAGTAAAGAAGAGCATCGTATACATAGCTCAACATCCGTACATTCCTCGTATCACAGCTACAATACAAGTGGGAAGAATTAATTAATCAGCGGACATAGTTGCACGCACGGATCTGTTTTCCTTTTCATTTTGACAGGTACGGTGCGCGTACGGACGTGTTCTACTTCTGCCTCTTGTTTTTGGGCAATATATTTCTGTGTGTGTTAGGTACCAACTACTACTCTCTCAGTAGATCAATGGCGAATTCGAATACAGTGGCGATTACAAGGAGACCCGAGGAAGGGGAATATATTCTGAATCCTGGGCATAACATAGGTGGACTGCATAGGTGACCGCTGATTGTTTTTCCATGATCGCAAGCTGAATGTGGTTCAATGTATCACACTTGCTGACCGAGGAGGTGATTCCTTGCAGAATGACCGTAAAACCTTCATGTTCGATTTGCATGCGACGCCTTGGCCAGTCAATAAGCATAGGGTTGTGACATTCAAGCCAGTCCATGCCCAAAATGACATCGTAACAGCCCAGTGACAGTAATCTGAAATTGGGGGTAAACACATTGCCTTGTGAGTACCAAGAACACCCCAACACTTCTTGGCTGCACCATAGCTCAGATCCATTTGCTACTGCTACTTTCACGGGACGCGACATATCCTGAATTCCTCTCAGCTTGGACTGCAACTGCTGAGACACGAATGATGCAGAGCTACCCGAGTCGACTAACATCAACACTTCTTGCCCCTGAAGCCACCCGTGCAGCTGGAGGCATGTGGGCGCATCTGTGCCCGATACCGCTTGCAAGGACAACTGCCAAACTTGCTCTTGAGCATCGCCCTGATCTTGATTTGCTGGACGCAGAGCTGGCTGTTCGTCGGGCGCCTCGAGGCTGAACAAACTGAGCATCTCCTCAATTACGTGCAGCTTGACGGTTGGGGGACACACATGATCATGCCCCCACCGCTCTCCACACTTGAAGCAGAGCCCCTTGGCACGGCAAAAGTTGCGAAGGGCAGTGAGCTTTGCCGCGTCACTGTTGGCTCGAGATGCATCCGTTCCTCGGCGATCCTCCGCTGCCGGATGTGCGGCTGGTGCATGCGCTGGCGGTGGCGGTAATGGTAGCGGCGTCAGCTGCCGCGCGCGGCCAGGCAACCCGGAGCCTTCAGGCTGGCTGTACCACGGCCTCTTGTGGCCCTCGGCCACTTCCTCTTGCAGGACAACCAGTGCACAAGCTGTGTCCAGATCCTTGGGACGCTGGACCATCACCACGGCACGGATGTCTGCCCGCAGGCCCTCCACAAACCTCGTCAGAAAATACAAGGGATGTACAACATCAGAATAAGAAATAAGGTGATTCATTAAGTTTTTGAACTGCTCAATGTAATCGGAGACAGAACTAGTCTGGCGAAGGGCATAAAATTGCCTAATCAACAACTGATATCGATCTCGCCCAAAACGAGAGCAGAGCAGGTTGCAAAATGCATCCCAATCGAGCTCACCGATCTTTGGCTGGACCGATTGCAACCAAATCGCTGCGGGGCCAGTGAAATGCAGGGTGGACATGGGAATGAAATAGGATGGGTGGACTTGAAACATCGTGAAGTACTGTTCGCACATAGTTCTCCAAATTTTAGGACTCTCGCCGGAGAATTGAGGAAACGAAACTGATGGAGTTGTTTGACCCAGCCCCACCACGAACTGACCCTGGGGGAGGCAAGGGCCTAGTGCGGAATCAAGCAGACGTGCCTGGGGTAAGAATTGCGGCGTACCATTGGTCGGAGAGGTCGCCGACGGGATGCCACCCACCGGCGGACCGCACCGGTGCTGATGAGGACCACCGTGGCCATCGGGCCCGTGGATCTCGTCGGCGGGCGCTAGATCGGACAGGTCCACCATGCGCGATCCACCCATGGATGTTGTTGCTGTCGGTGCCCGCTTGCCTTGCAGCGCCCCGACCGCTTCCTGGAGTTTGGAGATGCGGTCCTCCAGATCGGGCTTCCAGGCGGAGAGCTCTTCGACTTGCGCCGCCTGGGTGTCGATGCGGCCCGCAAGCTGCTTCATGTCCGCGCGGGTGTCGTCGCTCGCCTTGGTCAAGCTCTCCACCATCTTGTCGGGGTAGGACTTGAGCGCCGGTACTAAAGGGGGGCTTTAGTCCCCACTCTTTAGTGCCGGTTGTAGAACCGGCACTAAAGGCCATTACGAACCGGCACTAAAGGCCGGTTCTGCACTAGTGGTTGTGTAGGGCATTTGCGTAAACCTCTTGAGGGCACGAAAATCTTGGAGGTAGCTGCCCAAGACCCTCAAGTCTTTCCTTGTTCACATGTGGTATTTTATACCCATTGCCCCCAGCATGGTTCAGGATCTCAATCATGCACATTTGCAGAGTTAGGAAAATTCTGTTGAGGTTGTAAACCTCATAGCCATCAAATTCCTCCAAAACACCATTAATAAGGTCTTGTAGTGTTTTAAGACTCAGACAATCTGTCAGGGATTGCAGCGAGTTGAAAAACCCAAGGTCAAGCACATTCAAATCAGGGCTATTGGCTGGTTGTTGTATTATTCTGATATCAAGTCCAGTTTTGCGACGGCGACTAGAAATTCTGGGTCATTTGGCAAGATATGGGGCTTAGCGTTATCCTGCTGGATGTAGATGGTCTGTCCAGCATCACTTTCAGGCCAAACTGCTTGTATCGCTGGTAAGACCTTCTCTATCAGGAACTCCCTCATCACTTTTCTGTCGACCGTTATTGACTTCATCTTTATTGTACCTCTGGGCCTGTTATCACTTCTCCTCTAAGCAGGAACTTCTTTCACGAATGGCCAGATACCAATTTTCCCAGAGAAGGTCACGTTTCCTTCACGGTCCCACCTTGGCGTAGCAACGGCCGTTAAAAACATCACCTTGCCAATACAGTTGCCATGTATAGGCCTCGTAGGCTCCTCCTCCCCATCCAGCAGATAGTAGGTCTTATTTTTCTTTGTCATATTGAACCATTTCTCATCAATGTGCACAACATTATGCATTGTCTTGAATTTAGGCCTTGAAGTTCCGATCGTTGTCTCATCAAGCATTGACATACAAAATTCCATCTTATCCTTTTTATTCTTCTCTTTTAGAGCTGGCTTCACACAGTTTGTGTGTCTCTTTATCAAACTCAGCTTGAACTTTCTATGCAGTGTAGTAGGGCTACATCCGAGTTGCCAAGCTAGAGATCTGATAGTGGACCTCTTATTTAGTGGGATGGTAGGTATTTGCTCTAAATTGATGTCCTTTGGCTTTCTTCCAGAGTTTTCTTTTCTCTGATTGAAAACATCCACCTCTAAACCTTCTGAAATTTGCTCCATCGCCTTCTGCCAAACTCTTTGTATACTCCTCACTTCTACCTTAAAAAAATATGCAAGGTCTTTCTTATCATTTCTTTTGAATTTGCCACCTCTGCTCATGCACACTGAATGCAATGCCATATAAGCAACATATTTTTGCTCCTTAGTGAGGGTTTTCTTTTTTCTAACTCGTTGCTCAACAACTGCAACAAGAAACAAAACAATGAAAAAATATATTAGTCCATGCTCAAATGATCAAATGAAAAACAACAAGAAATGATCAAATGATGAAATGCTCAAATGCTCAAATGATGAAATGATCAAATGCTCAAATGATAAATGAGATACTGTTCATTTTCAGAAACTAGAGTTACTGTTCATTTTCAGAAACTTGCTAAATGAGCTACTCTTACTAGTCAATGTCAAAATTTCTTGTGGTGATCTGATTTGGGAAAGGGGATCGGAGAGGTCTAATATTTTGGGGATTATTTCTAGGGTTCGTGGCATAGGCGATGCTCAATTGGGGAAGAAAGGTGGCGCCTCATGCAGTCATGCTAGGTTGCAGCCGGGATACTGCTGAACCGAAGCGCCGCCTTCTCCTCAGGCTCAAATCTGTTCGTCGGAGGGAAGATTTGTACATCTCACTCTCGTCTTGCATACTCCTGGTGTTTGTGATCCTTTTCTTCATGCTAGTTTGAGAATCATACCTCCAGCAATAATGCAATATTTTGTCTAGTCAAATTTCGTGCAAACACTTTGTGCAGTTTTAACTGAATGTACTCCCTCCGTTCCAAATTACTCGTCGTGGTTTTAGTTCATTTGAACTAAAACCACGACGAGTAATTTGGAACGGAGGGAGTATATGTTAGGAGCAATCCGTGTGAACATTGAACAAATCGAGATTACTGCTGACTTATGGTTCACGGTGCCTGGTGTTCAGTGCAAGGACAATATGTTTGATGCCTGAACCTGAATCTGCGTTTGAGATCTGCCAAGACTTCCTCCCAGATATCTGATTTGTGAACCTATTTATTAAGATGCCCTCGTATGTACTCCTTCTCAGTTATCCTGCTTGCTGATTTCGCTAGCACAATGCATTTTTTGTCAATTGAAATTTGGTGCAAACACTCTGTCCAATTTCATCTAAATGTAAATTTCATCCAATTTCTGAGTTATCCTGCTTGCTGATTTTGCTATCACAATGCATTTTTTGTCAGTGCAAGGACGCGTTCTCTCAGCACGGCGATGTTACCCAAGGTAGTTATAATCAGTCTGTTCCAGCTTCTTGCTGTTGGATCTGTTGTTTGACTGAATCAATTTGGGATGTCCTCTGCTTTGACTGCTTGATGTGCCTGTCATTTTAAGTGATATGCCATCCTGTGACAGGGAGGTCCAAAGGATATGGCTTTGTTAAGCTCTCTCCGGACAGTGAAGCAGCCGCAGCGTTGGAGAAGATGAGTGCTGACTGCCGAGGTAGATAAAATGTGCTTCGTTCATCTGTTGGTACAACATAATAAGCCAAGTTCTCGCAGGATAATAGGGTGCTCGGTGTAATAAAATGTGCTTCGTGCTCGGTGTAATAAAATGTGCTTCGCTCATCTGCTGCTGCTACAGATGAGTAAGGTGCTTACTGCAATATTTGTGTGATCACCAGTATATATTTGAAGTGCAGTCTTATGACCGGCAAATCCCAGAGGAAGACCTGACGTGATCAAGTGCTCCGTTAGCTAATACTCTTATTCTAAGACATGAAATTCATTCATTGGCCTTTTTTTTTATCAACATTAGCCATGGTCTAGGAAACAATTTATGACCTGATCTTAGAACTTGAATATGGCATCAAGTCCCAGGGAATGTGTGGGTTTAGAAAATCAATTTTCACACACGTTTAATACCAAACTTTGTTGTTAAACATTGTTAATACCAAATGGATTTTTTAATTGCTCAACACTGGCTAGCTACTCCATTATAGGGGTACAAATGAACTATTGATTGTTAATGGCAGGAGTACTGGAGCTCACCAACTGCATCTTGACCGGGATCGATGCCCTCTTCCTCTTCCATGTTCATATCATCTTGGAGTATGTCTTCTTCTTCGGCTGGAGTGCAGTTGAGATCAAAATCCATGCCTCTGCCCTGACTATGTCTATTTCCTTTTTCAGTTGCTGCCTGTTCTGAAGTTGGTGCAATGGAGCTTGGAGCTCCACCTGCTGGACCTGGAGCCTGTTCAGGTACTGCCACGGTATAAGTTCATGCAACAGCAAGCACTATAGTACTCCAACATCATGCAATAGTACTGTTGTCATGAAAATGATGTTGCATGACGTTGTAAAAGTGATTCTGCCCCTGTAGTACTTCATCATGCAACTGTACTCCAACATCATGTTATTTTGTTAATGATACTCCAACATCATGCAATTGTTTCAGTAGTACTGATTTTTTGTTAATGATATTCCAACATCATTGGAGTACTGCACTTTTACTCCAATGCAGTACTAATTTTTTGAATCCTCCCAACATCATGCAATTGTTTCAGTAGTACTGATTTTTTGTTAATGATATTCCAACATCATTGGAGTACTGCACTTTTACTCCAATGCAGTACTAATTTTTTGAATCCTCCCAACATCATGCTCCAGTACTGAATTTTGTCATCCTAAATTTGCAACTGAATTGTCCCTTTTTGGACCTGTTGAACGACCAGGACCTGAAGTCAGCGGTGATCTGCAGTACCTGGAGGTGGAGATGGCGAGGCCCTGGGAGGGTGGCGGCAATCTGCAGTAGGGTGCTGGCCTTGGGATGACGAGGTGGGGGATCTGCTGGCCTAGGAAGTTGGGGAGGATGGGAGGGGACCTGTTGGGCGAGATGGGAGGCGATGGAGGTGGAGGTGGAGGATCTGGGGGTGGGGGCCGACGGAGGCGGGCGGATCTGGAAGACGACCTGGGTGGAGACGAGGAGAGAATTCAAAACTGAAGGGTAACCTGGTCCTTTCGCTGCTTTTTCACCTGGTCGGAAAAAAACCCAGCGTCATGTATTTCAGAACGGAGGGAGTACTATGCATGATGGAGGAGGCAACAAGGCAGAGAGGCGGTAGTACGGAAATCAAATCAAAGATAAAAACCGGAATCCATAGGAATCAATGTGATGGATAGCGTGCATGTAGCTTGGAGGAGCATGCATGTATGTTGCGGACGGGGCTTGCCTGCTCCTTCGGCGTGCTCCCATCCGTACTCCCAACTCGTTAAATTACCATCCAATGGCCGCACCATTTTCTCCTCCCCCGTGTACCTATTTTTTCCTAAAAAGGGGCAAAAGGATCCATGTGTATTTTCTTCTTCTCACGTAACAGGCGTCGGCATCAAGCACACGGCCGGAACCCACCGTAAGCCCGGCGAGATGTTGAATCACACGCCGCTCCGGCCTAGAACGGCCAAGTCCCTCGTGTCTACTAGCTCTTCAGGTCAGACGCATGGCACCACGTCAAGGAGCACACGGCGTCGTGGCGGCGATCGCAGGCCGGACTGTTCTGACCGCGCCTAGGCTCGCTGCTTGTTCACTCAGCGCCATCGATATCTCCTTGCTCGGTACTAGCCTCCTAGTCGCATTGCTCAATTTGCGTGCTCTCGGCCCGTCGGCCGTGATCTTCCCCATCATCATTCATCACGGCTGCGAGGGTGTGAGGGCGTCGAGCATGTCCACCATCCAGGTGGTTCTTCAAGGTGAGGCTGTGCACCAATTCAGAATGTCGAGAGCCATGACGTGACAGAGCTTGAGATGCCACCGGTCATGGCGGCCGCCGCCATGACAACCCAATGTCGACCGTTGATGATATGAGGAAGTCGTCAAGGCACTTAGACATGAAACTGCTGTGCGACGCCATGCTATCGCTGTTCTTCGTTGTCACTATCCTTCTGTCATTCCTTGTTCTTGGCGCTGTCGGTACTCGGCACCTTGGCGTTGACGTCTATCATGTACTTCCTTCATCCGGAAATACTTGTCACTAAAATAAACAAAAAGGGATGTATCTAGGAGTACGTGCTGCCGGGTCGAGACGCACGCTGCAGTGCAAGCCGCAAACTTGTGGATCTTCGTTCTGTTCACGGCAGTGTCCACGATTTGCAAGTTGCGGGTATATGAACGTCATGACACGTAGCAGGAGAAGATGTATGGGAGACGGGTGATATGGGAATACGGAGATTGTCTGCTTTTTTTTCTAGAAAAAAGAAACACGGGGAGGAGAAAATGGTGCGGCCGTTGGATGGTTAATGAGCAAGCGGGAGTACGGATGGAAGCATGCACAAAACCAAATCAGGCCCGCACGCATGGTGCTTAAGTCAGACACGTACTGCACGGAACGAGCCCCACAGGCAACCTGGACATGGTATTCGTTTGTATATATAACGATGTATGCATCCATTTGTCACAAGTTAATTGCAAGGAACTACCACACTTCGACACGTCGTAACGAATCAGTACCACTAGTCGTCTTTTTTTTGCCATGCAGTACCAACTCTAAGCCTAAGTGTTGCAAAACGGTCTGGCAGGCGTATAAGCGCGTATTGACCACGTATCTGACCGACCGGGCCCACGTGTCAGGTGCCACGGTGACTTACCCGTGCGCACCCGCTCGGTAACTCCTCCCAGCCGTCTCGGTCGCACCATGTAGCTGGGTCGGGTCGAATCAAACCGGAGCCAGCCGCACTCTATCCCTCTCCTCGCCCCATCGCCCTCGTCTCTCCCAGCCGCCGCCGCTCCCGCTCGCCGCGCAGACCGCCGCGTCCGCCGCGCCATGGTCTTCGAGGATGAGAGCAGCGGCGACTTGTCCAGCCTGCAGATCTCCTCCCCCGACGATGGTATGCATTATCAGGTCAGTGGTAGTGCTAGGGTTAGGGTTAGGGTTTCTGATTTGGGGATTTGGGGATTTGATGATCTGGTTTTCTGATTTGAGGATTTGCTCCTTTAGATTCCTGCTAGCATTGAAGACCAAGACTACAATGGCTTGGAGAAGGCACCAGAGGGGCTCTGCGTGGAGCATCGGCTGTCAACTGAGCGCCGTATAGCTTTTGAATCATTTGAGACGGGCAGGAGGTTTCTAGTTTGTGCTCAGCCTGTAAGATTGATGCTCTCTCTCTATGTTCACTGTAATAGCTCCACATGCTACGTCCAAGCAAAACACAGTCCTTGTGAGCTCTATCTAGGTCTCGCGCTCGCGCTCGCGCTCGCGCTCGCGCTCGCGCTCGCGCAGGTGCAGGCGCCACCGCCGGCGGCTGATCTCTTCCCTCCGGCCACCTCAGGCCCAGCCAAGCACAGATCCGGGACCCTCCCGGCGTCCTCTCTCCATCCATCCCGAAGCCCGGTGCCGTCTTCGCCGGCCCTCTCCCCGCGGAGTAGTTCGAGTCCGCCCCTCCCCCTCTTTCTATCCCGCTCCCGTGCGGCCGCGCCGGGCCGCACCGGGGCGCCCCTGCGGGCTCGATCGCCGTTCTCGACAGCGGGGGCGGCGCTGCTCCGCTGCTCCAGGCGGTGATGCTGCGGAACGGTGGTGGCTGGCCGTGGCTGGGCGTGCTCGGCTCGGCCGGACTTGGTGCTCTGTCGGGTGCTGCTCGACGGGCTCGCTCCAGCGCAGGCTGGCGCGGCTCCGGCGATGGGTGGGCGCGGCCAAGCGCGGACCTGGTGTGGCAATGTGCGGTGCCACGGTCCCCGCGGGATGGTGGTGCTCGGCCCGACGGCGTCTTGGTGGTGCTCCGGCAGCTCCTGGTGCTGTGGATCCGGCAGATGGCGGGGGGCGGCAGCTCCGGGCGTGCTGTTGGAAATATGCCCTAGAGGCAATAATAAAAGTATTATTATTATATTTCCTTGTTCATGATAATTGTCTTTTATTCATGCTATAACTGTATTATCCGGAAATCGTAATACACGTGTGAATACATAGACCACAATATGTCCCTAGTGAGCCTCTAGTTGACTAGCTCGTTGTGATCAACAGATAGTCATGGTTTCCTGGCTATGGACATTGGATGTCGTTGATAACGGGATCACATCATTAGGAGAATGATGTGATGGACAAGACCCAATCCTAAGCATAGCACAAAGATCGTGTAGTTCGTTTGCTAGAGCTTTGCCAATGTCAAGTATCTCTTCCTTTGACCATGAGATCGTGTAACTCCTGGATACCGTAGGAGTGCTTTGGGTGTATCAAACGTCACAACGTAACTGGGTGACTATAAAGGTGCACTACAGGTATCTCCGAAAGTACCTATTGTTTTATGCGGATCGAGACTGGGATTTGTCACTCCGTGTAAACGGAGAGGTATCTCTGGGCCCACTCGGTAGGACATCATCATATGCGCAATGTGACCAAGGAGTTGATCACGGGATGATGTGTTACGGAACGAGTAAAGTGACTTGCCGGTAACGAGATTGAACAAGGTATTGGATACCGACGATCGAATCTCGGGCAAGTAACATACCGATAGACAAAGGGAATTGAATACGGGATTGATTAAGTCCTTGACATCGTGGTTCATCCGATGAGATCATCGTGGAACATGTGGGAGCCAACATGGGTATCCAGATCCCGCTGTTGGTTATTGACCGGAGAACGTCTCGGTCATGTCTGCATGTCTCCCGAACCCGTAGGGTCTACACACTTAAGGTTCGATGACGCTAGGGTTATAAAGGAAGCTTGTATGTGGTTACCGAATGTTGTTCGGAGTCCCGGATGAGATCCCGGACGTCACGAGGAGTTCCGGAATGGTCCGGAGGTAAAGATTTATATATAGGAAGTCCTGTTTCGGCCATCGGGACAAGTTTCGGGGTCATCGGTATTGTACCGGGACCACCGGAAGGGTCCCGGGGGCCCACCGGGTGGGGCCACCTGCCCCGGGGGGCCACATGGGCTGTAGGGGGTGCGCCTTGGCCTACATGGGCCAAGGGCACCAGCCCCTAGAGGCCCATGCGCCAAGATAAAGGAAAAAGGGGAGAGTCCTAAAGGGGGAAGGCACCTCCGAGGTGCCTTGGGGAGGATGGACTCCTCCCCCCTCCTTAGCCGCACCCCTTTCTTGGAGTAGGGGGCAAGGCTGCGCCTCCCCCTTCTCCCCTGCCCCTATATATAGTGGAGGGGAGGGAGGGCATCCACACCTGAGCCCTTGGCGCCTCCCTCCCTCCCGTGACACCTCCTCCTCTCCCGTAGGTGCTTGGCGAAGCCCTGCAGGATTGCCACGCTCCTCCATCACCACCACGCCGTTGTGCTGCTGCTGGATGGAGTCTTCCTCAACCTCTCCCTCTCTCCTTGCTGGATCAAGGCGTGGGAGACGTCACCGGGCTGTACGTGTGTTGAACGCGGAGGTGCCGTCCGTTCGGCACTTGATCATCGGTGATCTGAATCACGACGAGTACGACTCCATCAACCCCGTTCACTTGAACGCTTCCGCTTAGCGATCTACAAGGGTATGTAGATGCACTCCCCTTTCTACTCGTTGCTGGTCTCTCCATAGATAGATCTTGGTGTTACGTAGGAAAATTTTTGAATTTCTGCTACGTTCCCCAACAGTGGCATCATGAGCTAGGTCTATTGCGTAGATTCTTTGCACGAGTAGAACACAAAGTAGTTGTGGGCGTTGATGTTGTTCAATATGCTTACCGTTACTAGTCCAATCTTGTTTCGACGGTATTGTGGGATGAAGCGGCCCGGACCGACCTTACACGTACTCTTACGTGAGACAGGTTCCACCGATTGACATGCACTTGGTGCATAAGGTGGCTAGCGGGTGCCAGTCTCTCCCACTTTAGTCGGAACGGATTCGATGAAAAGGGTCCTTATGAAGGGTAAATAGCAATTGGCATATCACGTTGTGGTTTTGCGTAGGTAAGAAACGTTCTTGCTAGAAACCCATAGCAGCCACGTAAAACATGCAAACAACAATTAGAGGACGTCTAACTTGTTTTTGCAGGGTATGCTATGTGATGTGATATGGCCAAGAAGAATGTGATGAATGATATGTGATGTATGAGATTGATCATGTTCTTGTAATAGGATTCACGACTTGCATGTCGATGAGTATGACAACCGGCAGGAGCCATAGGAGTTGTCTTTATTTTTTTGTATGACCTGCGTGTCATTGAAGAACGCCATGTAACTTACTTTACTTTATTGCTAAACGCGTTAGCCATAGAAGTAGAAGTAGTCGTTGGCGTGACAACTTCATGAAGACACGATGATGGAGATCATGATGATGGAGATCATGGTGTCATGCCGGTGACGATGATGATCATGGAGCCCCGAAGATGAAGATCAAAAGGAGCAAAATGATATTGGCCATATCATGTCACTATTTGATTGCATGTGATGTTTATCATGTTTATGCATCTTGTTTGCTTAGGACGACGGTAGTAAATAAGATGATCCCTTACAAAATTTCAAGAAGTGTTCTCCCCTAACTGTGCACCGTTGCTACAGTTCGTCGCTTCTAAGCACCACGTGATGATCGGGTGTGATGGATTCTTACGTTCACATACAACGGGTGTAAGACAGTTTTACACAGCGAAAACACTTAGGGTTAACTTGACGAGCCTAGCATGTGCAGACATGGCCTCGGAACACGGAGACCGAAAGGTCGAGCATGAGTCGTATAGTAGATACGATCAACATGAAGATGTTCACCGACGTTAACTAGTCCGTCTCACGTGATGATCGGACACGGCCTAGTTGACTCGGATCATGTAATCACTTAGATGACTAGAGGGATGTCTATCTGAGTGGGAGTTCATAAGATGAACTTAATTATCCTGAACATAGTCAAAAGACCTTTTGCAAATCATGTCGTAGCTCGCGCTATAGTTCTACTGTTTAGATATGTTCCTAGAGAAAATTATAGTTGAAAGTTGATAGTAGCGATTATGCGATCAGTAGAAAGCTTATGTCCTTAATGCACCGCTCAGTATGCTGAACCCCAAACGTCGTTTGTGGATGTTGTGAACATCGGACATACACGTCTTGATAACTACGTGATAGTTCAGTTAAACGGTTTAGAGTTGAGGCACCAAAGACGTTTTCGAAACGTCGCGGAACATATGAGATGTTTCGAGGGCTGAAATTAGGATTCCAGGCTCGTGCCCACGTCAAGAGGTTTGAGACCTCCGACGATTTTCTTAGCCTGCAAACTAAGGAGAGAAGCTCAATCGTTGAGCTTGTGCTCAGATTGTCTGAGTACAACAATCACTTGAATCAAGTGGGAGTTGATCTTCCAGATGAAATAGTGATAGTTTCTCCGAAGTCATTACCACCAAGCTGCTAGAGCTTCGTGATGAACTATAACATATCAGGGATAGATATGATGATCCTTGAAATATTCGCGTTGTTTGACACCGCGAAAGTAGAAATCAAGAAGGAGCATCAATCGTTGATGGTTGATGAAACCACTAGTTTCAAGAAGGGCAAGGGAAAGAAGGGATACTTCATGAAACGGCAAATCAGCTGCCGCACCAATGAAGAAACCCGAGGTTGAACCCAAACCCGAGACTAAGTGCTTCTGTAATAAGGGGAACAACCACTGGAGCAAGATTACCCTAGATACTTGGTAGATGAGAAGGCTGGCAAGGTCGATAGAAGTATATTGGATATACATTATGTTAATGTGTACTTTACTAGTACTCCTAGTAGCACCAGGGTATTAGATACCGGTTCGATTGCTAAGTGTTAGTAACTCGAAATAAAAGCTACGGAATAAAACGGAGACTAGCTAAAGGTGAGCTGACGATATGTGTTGGAAGTGTTTCCAAGTTTGATGTGATCTAACATCGCACGCTCCCTCTACCATCAAGATTAGTATTAAACCTGAATAAGTGCTCTTGCACTTAAAGGAATGGTTTATTGAATTTTGGTCGTAGTGATACACATTTTCATGCCAAAAGATATAAGATAGTAATGATAGTACCACTTGCTTGTGGCACTGCCATGTAAGTCATATTGGTATAAAACGCATGAAGAAGCTCCATGTTGATGGATCTTTGGACTCACTCGTTTTTGAAAAGTTTGAGACATGCGAACCATGTCTATTGGTGTATATGCATGAAGAGACTCCATGCAAATGGACCGTATGAACTCACTTGATTTTGAATCACTTGAGATATGCAAATCATACCACATAGGCAAGATGACTGAAAAGCCTCGGTTTCAGTAAAATGGAACAAGATAGCAACTTGTTGGAAGTAACACATTTTGATGTGTGCGGTCCAATGAGTGCTGAGGCATGCAGTGAATATCGTTATGTTCTTACTTCACAGATGATTCGAGTAGATGTTGAGTATATTTACTTGATGAATCACGAGTCTGAATTATTGAAAGGTTCAAGTAATTTCAGTGTGAAGTTGAAAGATCGTCATGACAAGAGGATAAAAGATCTATGATATGATCATAGAGATGAATATCTGAGTTACGAGTTTTGGCACACAATTAAGACATTGTGGAAATTGTTTCACAATTAATACCGCCTGGAACACCATAGTGTGATGGTGTGTCCGAACATCATAGTTGCACCCTATTGGATATGGTGCATACCATGATGTCTCTTATCGAATTACCACTATCGTTCATGGGTTAGGCATTAGAGACAACCACATTCACTTTAAATAGGGCACCACGTAATTCCGTTGAGACGACACCGTTTAGAGAAACCTAAGTTGTCGTTTCTTAAAAGTTTGGGGCTGCGACGCTTATATGAAAAAGTTTCAGGTTGATAAGCTCGAACCCAAAGCGGATAAAATGCATCTTCATAGGAAACCCAAAACAGTTGGGTATACCTCCTAATTCAGATCCGAAAGCAATATGGATTGTTTCTTGAATCGGGTCCTTTCTCGAGGAAAGGTTTCTCTCGAAAGAATTGAGTGGGAGGATGGTGGAGACTTGATGAGGTTATTGAACCATCACTTCAACCAGTGTGTGGCAGGGCACAGGAAGGTGTTCCTGTGGCACCTACACCAATTGAAGTGGAAGCTTATGATATTGATCATGAAACTTCGGATCAAGTCACTACCAAACCTCGTAGGACGACAAGGACACGTACTACTTCGGAGTGGTAAGGTGATCCTGTCTTGAAGGTCATGTTGCTAGACAACAATGAACCTACGAGCTATGGAGAAGCGATGGTGGGCCCGGATTCCGATAAATGGCTCGAGGCCATAAAATCCGAGAACGGATCCATGGACTTTGGTGGACTTGCCCGATCGGCAAGCCATTAAGATAAATGGATCTTTAAGAAGAAGACGGACGTGGGTGGTAATGTCACCATCCATGAAGCTCGACTTGTGGCAAAAAGTTTTTCACAAGTTCAAGGAGTTGACTACGATGAGATTTTCTCATCCGTAGCGATGCTTAAGTCCGTCAGATTCATGTTAGCATTAGCTGTATTTATGAAATCTGGCAGATGGATATCAAAACGAGTTTCCTTACCAGTTTTCGTGAGGAAAGGTTGTATGTAATACAATCAGAAAGTTTTTGTCGATCCTAAGGATGCTAAAAGGTATGCTAGCTCCAGCGATCCTTCTAAGGACTGGAGTGAGCATCTCGGAGTTGGAATGTATGCTTTGATGATGATCAAAGATTTTGGGTTTGTACAAAGTTTATGAGAAACTTGTATTTCCAAAGAAGTGAGTGGGAGCACTATAGAATTTCTGATGAGTATATGTTGTTGACATATTGTTGATCAGAAATAACGTAGAATTTCTGGAAAGCATATAGGGTTATTTGAAAGGTGTTTTTCAATGGAAAGCCTGGATTAAGCTACTTGAACATTGAGCATCAAGATCTATAAGGATAGATCAAAATGCTTAATAATACTTTCAAATGAGCACATACCTTGACATGATCTTGAAGGTGTTCAAGATGGACCAGTCAAAGAAGGAGTTCTTGCCTGAGTTGTAAGGTACGAAGTTAAGACTTAAAGCTCGACCACGGCAGAATAGAGAGAAAGGACGAAGGTCGTCCCCTATGCTTAAGACGTAGGCTCTTCAGTATGCTATGCTGTGTACCGCACCTGAAGTGTGCCTTGCCATGAGTCAGTCAAGGGGTACAAGAGTGATCCAAGAATGGCTCACAGGACAGCGGTCAAAGTTATCCTTAGTAACTAGTGGACTAAGGAATTTTCTCGATTATGGAGGTGGTAAAAGAGTTCGTCGTAAAGGTTACGACGATGCAAGCTTGACACCTATCCGGATAGCTCTGAGTAGAGAGACCGGATACATATAATGGAGCAATAATTTAGAATAGCTCCAAGTAGAACAGTTGTTTGGAATAGCTCCAAATAGAGCGTGGTAGCTGCATCTAGGAGATGACATAGAGATTTGTAAAGCACACACGGATCTGAAAGGTTCAGACCCGTTGACTAAAACCTCTCTCACAAGCAACATGATCAAACATAAAACTCATTGAGTGTTAATCACATAGTGATGTGAACTAGACTACTGACTCTAGTAAACTCTTGGGTATTAGTCACATGGCGATGTGACCTGTGAGTGTTAATCACATGGCGATGTGAACTAGATTATTGACTCTAGTGCAAGTGGGAGACTGTTGGAAATATGCCCTAGAGGCAATAATAAAAGTATTATTATTATATTTCCTTGTTCATGATAATTGTCTTTTATTCATGCTATAACTGTATTATCCGGAAATCGTAATACACGTGTGAATACATAGACCACAATATGTCCCTAGTGAGCCTCTAGTTGACTAGCTCGTTGTGATCAACAGATAGTCATGGTTTCCTGGCTATGGACATTGGATGTCGTTGATAACGGGATCACATCATTAGGAGAATGATGTGATGGACAAGACCCAATCCTAAGCATAGCACAAAGATCGTGTAGTTCGTTTGCTAGAGCTTTGCCAATGTCAAGTATCTCTTCCTTTGACCATGAGATCGTGTAACTCCTGGATACCGTAGGAGTGCTTTGGGTGTATCAAACGTCACAACGTAACTGGGTGACTATAAAGGTGCACTACAGGTATCTCCGAAAGTATCTATTGTTTTATGCGGATCGAGACTGGGATTTGTCACTCCGTGTAAACGGAGAGGTATCTCTGGGCCCACTCGGTAGGACATCATCATATGCGCAATGTGACCAAGGAGTTGATCACGGGATGATGTGTTACGGAACGAGTAAAGTGACTTGCCGGTAACGAGATTGAACAAGGTATTGGATACCGACGATCGAATCTCGGGCAAGTAAAATACCGATAGACAAAGGGAATTGAATACGGGATTGATTGAGTCCTTGACATCGTGGTTCATCCGATGAGATCATCGTGGAACATGTGGGAGCCAACATGGGTATCCAGATCCCGCTGTTGGTTATTGACCGGAGAACGTCTCGGTCATGTCTGCATGTCTCCCGAACCCGTAGGGTCTACACACTTAAGGTTCGATGACGCTAGGGTTATAAAGGAAGCTTGTATGTGGTTACCGAATGTTGTTCGGAGTCCCGGATGAGATCCCGGACGTCACGAGGAGTTCCGGAATGGTCCGGAGGTAAAGATTTATATATAGGAAGTCCTGTTTCGGCCATCGGAACAAGTTTCGGGGTCATCGGTATTGTACCGGGACCACCGGAAGGGTCCCGGGGGCCCACCGGGTGGGGCCACCTGCCCCGGGGGGCCACATGGGCTGTAGGGGGTGCGCCTTGGCCTACATGGGCCAAGGGCACCAGCCCCTAGAGGCCCATGCGCCAAGATAAAGGAAAAAGGGGAGAGTCCTAAAGGGGGAAGGCACCTCCGAGGTGCCTTGGGGAGGATGGACTCCTCCCCCCTCCTTAGCCGCACCCCTTTCTTGGAGTAGGGGGCAAGGCTGCGCCTCCCCCTTCTCCCCTGCCCCTATATATAGTGGAGGGGAGGGAGGGCATCCACACCTGAGCCCTTGGCGCCTCCCTCCCTCCCGTGACACCTCCTCCTCTCCCGTAGGTGCTTGGCGAAGCCCTGCAGGATTGCCACGCTCCTCCATCACCACCACGCCGTTGTGCTGCTGCTGGATGGAGTCTTCCTCAACCTCTCCCTCTCTCCTTGCTGGATCAAGGCGTGGGAGACGTCACCGGGCTGTACGTGTGTTGAACGCGGAGGTGCCGTCCGTTCGGCACTTGATCATCGGTGATCTGAATCACGACGAGTACGACTCCATCAACCCCGTTCACTTGAACGCTTCCGCTTAGCGATCTACAAGGGTATGTAGATGCACTCCCCTTTCTACTCGTTGCTGGTCTCTCCATAGATAGATCTTGGTGTTACGTAGGAAAATTTTGAATTTCTGCTACGTTCCCCAACACGTGCGTGGCTGGCTCTGGCCGGCCCTGGGTTCTCCGGATCTGGCTGCTTCGTTGCGGCGAGAGGCTGTTTGGTGGTCCGGCCGGGCTTGGGCTCGGCAGACAGTGTGGCAACGCCAGGCGAAAGCTCTACCTCGGGCTTCTGGCCGGGGCCGGCGACAGCGACACACTCGGGTGCCGCGCTCTTCTTGAAGACGTCGTCGAGGTGTGCTGTCTGCCCTGCTCGTGTCTCCGGTCGGTGAGACCAGTGGTGTGATGGTGGCTTCTGCTTGGCCATGGCGTGATGGCTTCGTGGGAGGTGTGCGGGTCAGCGGAGGTGCAGTGCGTGAGCGTGTGGTGTTGGGCGGTGCTCCGGGCGAAGGCTTACCGGGTTTCTACCGGCCGACGGCGTCGGCGTCTGCGGATGTCGTGTCACCTTCTTGGAGGCGCCGTCGTGGAGTCCACCCCCTGCACATCCTCGGTTCCAGCTCTTCGGGTGAAAGCCTAAGGCCCAGTCGGGTCGGGCGACGGCATCGGCATCGTCGCTTCCTCCTTTGGGGCGTCGCCTTGAAGAGCATTGGATCCCGTTTGCACTTTCCTTGGGCTGGAGCTCGCGACATTGCGGTCGGCGGCTGTCTGTCCGGCAATGTGGATGTTGCGCGACTTCTAGTGTGGCAACGATGACGGCTTCGAGCGAAGTTGGGCGGCTGCTGAGCTTTGGTAGTCGGTCTCATCCGGCGTGTTCGAGGGGTTGCCGGGCCTCATTTGTCTTCCTGAAGTCGGAGCTGCAGAGGAGGTGCTTCCGGGGCAACGATGACACGAGACGGGTGGTCGGCTCCGGTGCCGGCTCGACGCAGGCCCAGCGCTTTCCCCCTACGATGCTCGTCGACAGAGTCAGAGCTGCCTGGTCGTCGACGTGTGCGGTGGACTGTTTGGCATCGACCGACGCAGGCCTCGACGCTTGTTCGTGGTTTTCTCTTTGACGGCGTGTGTGGGTTGCCAGGTCGCCCTGTGTGACTTGTTTTTGCGGGCATGTTGACGGTTTTCGCCCGGTTTTCCGTTAATTAACTGGGCACCTCTGTTCGACCTTTTTTAATGAATCGGGCCCTAAGGGACCGCGTTTAAAAAAAATAGTTAGTACTACTGATGATGAAGCACATTGTTTACCATTTAGTAGTTTTGATGCTTATAGTATTGATGCTCACTGCAATAGCTTAGTTGGCTATTAAGAAACAGTATGACTGAGCTACCTAGGCCACACCTCAGCGTTTTGACGCTAACAGCCATCCGATGACGCTCCCAAACGGACCAGATCTCTCCATCATCCCGCAGCATCCTGCCGGGCCTCTTTTACCGTCCGAACAAGCTATCAAACGTAAAACGGGCCGCTGCTCCGCAGAACCACCTTGGCGATTTCTTATGAATCGGGCCATGTAGTGGGCCACGCAAGCTACGTACGCAAAATCAGCCGAGGCCGCTGCGCTCTCTCTCTCCCCTGTTCTTCTTCGATCGAAGATGCCTCCTCTTCCGTCATCCCCTCGCCGCGAGGCCTCATCTCTCACACCCATGACGATGCCTAGGGTTCCGCCTGCACCTGCTCATTGTAGCATGGGGCGCCACGCCATGTTGTTGATGGCGGATAGGAGATCAACGGCAAGGAAGCTGGGAAATATAATCTAGGCGTCAGACTGAGTTTATGCTAGGTATTTTTTTCTGCTTCTCAAACTCCACCCATCTTTTCCTGAGATCTCTATCCGGATTTCACAATCTCATCCTCTCTCTCTCTCTCTCTCTCTCTCTCTCTCTCTCTCTCTCTCTCTCACTTGCTTATATTTGTGATTTGTTAACAACTTGCTCCGGTGTTAGTATTGTTTAATTTCCCTCAATTTTTCTCTTTTGTTTCTACACATGTTAGGCCAATGAGGGATTACAAATAGGTATAAATCCTCTCAAGACTTATCTTCTTGGGATGCAAAGAACATAGTTAAGTTGATATTTAATAATTAATTTAACTACAGGCCAGGAGGGTTAGAACTTGGAACAGATTGAGACCCCTGAGTTATGGTGGAGCTGACGTATTCTCTGGGAGATGATTAGTTAATTTGTAAAATTTCCATATTAGGTTAATGGTGCCCCCTGGTAGTCCATGTATAGTTTTTTTAGGGATTGTCCATGTATAGTTTGTTTCTACCGTGAGTAGTTAAAAGTTGTCTCTTCAGAAATGTCGAGCTGCTACAGAGGATGCCCAGGAATTGCAGTAAATATGTTAATCGTAAACTGGACTAATGATTCAGTAACCTTACTTTTTGTTTGACGATAAATATCTTCAGCAAGGCTAGGATGAATCTTATTTCTTGAGGCCATACTGAACCACATGTTTGTTGCTGGAGCTGTACTATAGACTATTAGTTCTAAACTTATTTTAAGCAAATTTTATGCCTCTCACTTATGAGAAATTTATAAACCATAGGCTCTTCATAAGCTTTCGACCCTACTACATGTATATGTACCCGTTGACATTATATGTATGTTTTTATTTGTTTAATTTTCTAATGAGGGTGAATCGTTCATATGTGGACGTAGTGTAGAAGGTACCATGCAAGAAAGATAATGTAAGTTTTAATCCGTGGAGAGGTGTTTCTTCATCCCATTTCATTTATGCTTCACCTGCAAAATATTGCATGGTTTCTTGCACATTTTAGCTACTTGGTTTCTTTAACTTCTTGCAGATTAATTATATGTAAGATGTGTGCTGCATTAAACAACTTGTTAGCCTTTTGGCTTGCTTCCATGAACAAGCATCTATCATACAAATGAACGAGTGCGGCAACGCGCGCCATCATGGTCTAGTGTTCACTGTAATATATAGATGGTTTAGTTATTTATTAGTAGTTCCGATGCTTATAGTTTTGATGCTTATGTTCACTGTAATATATATTAGTAGTTCTGATGGTTTAGTTATTTATTAGTAGTTCTGATGCTTATAGTTTTGATGCTTATGTTCACTGTAATATATATTAGTAGTTCTGATGCTTATTTATTAGTAGTTCTGATGGTTTAGTTATTTATTAGTAGTTCTGATGCTTATAGTTTTGATGCTTTGTTGAAGCTTTGGGAAATGTTTGAAGATAGCAGGACTGCTAGGAGGAAGGATAACCTGGAAAGTTCACTTACTATCCACCACCTTAAAGAAGAAAAAATGAATCTGGATGCCAACTATGACAAACTAGTTGAAGGTGTCCATCAACTTCTCAATGCCCAGGAGGACAGGGTGTTGGATTTCAGCTATGTGCAGGCTAAGGAGAAGAGAGCTGAGGTTGCCAGTGCATCAGTTGTGGCTTCCATGAAGAATGAGATGGAGAAGAAAGAGGCAGAGAACTTCAAGATGCAAGAGAAGTACAAAGTGCTGATGAACCTGGTAGAAGCTCAAGGCGGTGTCATTAGGAACCTGAAGATGAATCATTTGAAAGAGGAAAGCTAGCTGAATGCAACAACAGTTTAAAGATTCAGGTTGATGAGCTCACCCAGTCTGTGAAAAAAACTAACAAAAGAGAATGTACAGTTCAAGAGGGGACATGAGAATCTGATAAAACGTAGGGATGAGTTAAAGCTCCAGTTTGCTGTGCAGTTCAAGTCACTGGAGAAGAGCAAAGAGAAGTTGAAGTTGATCCATGACATCTTGAAGGAATGAGGTAGATGAAGATGATCTGGGTAGATGAAAGAGATCATACCTATCATGATATCTGTTGCTTTGATAGAAGGCTTTGCTAATCTTTTGTGAAGGGTGGTTTAATGAAGTGTAATGTATGGATGTAGTAGTTGTGAACAATGTTGAACTCCGCTATGCTATGGTCTTTAGCTAATGTTGTAAGAATCTATTAATTATGGCTGTAAGAATCTATGGTTATGTTGAACTCCACTATGCTATGTTATTTACCTAATGCTTTCTTAGATGGCTCAAGTTATACCTCTAATGAAATATGTTGCTTTGATGGCTGTTAGATGGCTCAAGTTATACCTGTAAACTAACGAATCCCTATCCAAATCAAACCTTAGTGTCGTTTTAGCCAAAAAAAGCACTGACGTGGCCACTGTCAACCGGTATTGCTCTGAGTGGTGGCCCTGGTTATAACAGCAATGCGCGGGGGCGAACAGGAAACTGTTTGTGGATTTGGGGGGGGGACTAGGGTTAGGCAACGGCAGAGGCGATTCCTAAGCGGGCCGGCGGTGGAGGCGACCTCGCAGGGGGTGGCGGCAGCGGCTGCGTCCAAGGCAATGTCAATGTCGTGGTCTTCGGGTCGTTCTCAGGCTCCCAGCTTCCGTCGAGCCTCTGGAAGGAGAGGGGACAAATCGAGGTCGCCGGTGCCCTAGCGTGAGAGCCCGATGGCGTATGAGCCGGAGAAGCTCTGCTGGTGCAGGCTGCGTCGAAAGGCCCCGAGATGGATCTCATGGAGCCGTCAGAACCCAGGCAGGAGGTACTACGCCTGCGTGGATGCCATAGTGAGCTTCATTTTTGTTCTACTTTTCTGTTCATTAGATCTCCTCCCCTCTCAAACCCTGATTTCTGTTGGTACAACATGGTGGTTGTGGCTTCGTTGAATGGCATGATGATCCTCTGCCGAAGTTTTTGAGTGATTTGATTGGAGATTTGCGAGATGAAGTGCGTAGGCTGAGAGCTGAATCAAGTGTTGTTGTGTTTGAAGATGACACTACAGTTGTGGTTCTTCCTGAAGCTCAAAGAGGAAGAGAGGTGGTGGCTATGTCTTTGGAAGATCAGCTCAAGGAGAAAAATGCAGAGATAGATGCACTGAAGGGGAAATATCAGAATGTTGTCTTTTTTTCTTGTCTTTGTGGTAGGTTTAGTGACAGCCAAGATGCTGCTGCAGTAAGCTTGTTTAGTGGTAGTTGTATGCAATATAGTACTGGTCAGTGGTTTAGACTCAAGCTTGTTTTGGCACTGAAGATGCAAGTTGTGGTCAGGTTGATCCTTGTAAGGAGAGTTGTTGGTTAGTGTCAAGTGTTGCTGGAACTGAATGTTGATCCTAGTATTGTTGATCCTAGTAATGTGTCAGGTGTCTTTGTAAAAAAGATTTGGTATGTTGATCCTAGTAATGAAGTATGTGGCCATTGTGGCATTATCAACCAGTTTGTGCATGGTTTCTTGACAAATGAGCATGGTTTCTTGACAATACAAGGATCTTTATGGTTTCTTGACAAATGAGCATGGTTTCTTGACAAACTAGTTGACATGAGCATGGTTTCTTGACATAATATTGACAGGAGCATCTTTGCAACAACACAAAAAGCATTGAATTGTTCACAAATGACCAGAACAACACAAAAAGCATTGAATTGTTCACAAATGCCAAATGACCAAATATTGCAGATATTGCAGGCATAATATGTTGACAGAAGCATGATATGTTCACAAATGACCAGAACATACATGGTTTTGTAGCACAAATAACTTAGTTCTCATCAGACTCAACTTAGTACTCCATCAGAACATACATGGTTTTGTAGCACAAATAACTTAGTTCAGAAGCAAAAACCATAAGCATTTTCTGGTACACATCGGACCAAAGTTGCAACATTCTGTCACTCAAGTGTTACCACTGGCAGTAAAGAATGACATCAAGTGAGTATAATTCCCTGGGACACTTGAAGGAGCACCAGAAGTAGAAGGACCAGAAGATGAAGCTCCAGCAGCAAATCTTGGGGCAGTGAAAGGCCTTGTAAATCTTGCACTAGCTGACCCTCTAGCAGATCTTGCAGAAGCAGTTTGGCTTGGCACTAATCCTTGATGTCACAGTGTTGCTAGGGCAAGTGTGCTCCAGCCTTATTTTCTTAATAGCAAAAGTCTTCTACCCTTTGATAACTGCAGCAACTATGCAAAACTGGCAGTGCTCTTGCTTACAACAGGCAATGATCCTTTGGTCTGAATTTCTTTGATACCTGAAGTCTCTGGCATGTGTGATATGCAAGCTCAACAAAGCATCTCTGAATTGCTGCTGATTCTTAAAGCACATGTACAGACATAACTGCTGATGTGGTTGCTCAAGTTTGTCATTGTACCAGATCCTTAGCTTCCTTTTCTTGGCCCTACTCTTCCTCCCTTTAGGTAGAACAAATGACAGTGGCTCATGTCCATCATCTTCATCCTCAAACAGCAACTCATCATCTTCTTCATCTGATGAAGGAATGAAATCAGGTTGCACCTCCTCCAACATACTTGAATGTGACCTAGTAGTAGGGCCTCTCCTGACTACCAGCTTCTTCCTCCTTTTTGCAGGTTTTTGCATTGCTTCTTCTTCTGTTGCAACAACATTGACCTCATCCTCCTTCTCCTGCTCCTCCTCCTCCTCCTCCTCCATCTCAAACAAATCCTCAACCTCAGTGTCACCCTCATAATGTACTTGTTCCTCTTCTGAATCCTCATCTGAATCTTCATCTTCAACTTCTTGCTCTGCTAGTTTATTCCCCTCAATTATCTCTGTGTCTTCAATTATCATGTACTTCTTCATGCAGAAAGGATTGTTATCACTGTCATATGCAGCAGCCTCAGAGTCATCACTGTTATTATGTCCCTCCTCTAGCAGTGCCTCTTCCTCCATTACAGCTTTGAGCTTCCCCTTACTGAAATTTCTGCTCTCTTGTGTGCACTGACTATGAAAAACAACACCTTCTTTATCTACAGCAAGAACTGCAGGCTCATTGAGATCATACACTAAAGGTGGTTCATACTATATAGTTGCTAAATCTTCTTCTCTCCTCTGACAGACATTGCTGTACTTTGATCTCACTAAATCTTCTTCTATTTGACATACAAAAGGTGCAGTTGCCCTCACTAGCAAATTCAGAACTAAACTATGCTCATATTCCTTCTTAAGTTGCTGCAGTTTGATGTTTGTGTCAATCAATTCTAACCCATGCTCTCTTTCCTCTCCTCTGCCTAAATTCTTCATGTGGTACAATTTATCAGAGAAGGAATAACCTTGTGTGCACATCAGTGCATATAAGTTCAGAAATGTCACATCTGAGTTGCATATCTTCCTATCCAGATTATGTTGTGCATCAAAATGAATCCGAACATCCCAAACAGCATCATCCAAACTCCAATTGACAGCACAAATTTACACTGTCATGAGCAACTAACCCTAGCCCCATGTTTTGAAATATACAGAAAGAAGGAAAGAAGAGAGGGACTTACAGCACGCCGCCAGCAGCTCCACCGGTCCACTGATGGCTACTGATAGGGTTGGTCACCCATATCTCTGCCAGCTTCACCCTGTCCTCCATGGACAGCGCGGCCTCCTCCTCCAAATCCTCGTCGTTTGCACTGGAGTAGTACGAACTGGAGTCGTCGACGTCGTCTAGACCTAAGTGGTCATCACTCCCGAGGCCAGGAAGGTCTCCGTACCCACCCGCACCGCCAGTGCCACCGGGAGTCGCCGCCGCCATCGCCTGAGAGGGGAGAGGGAGATGAGTGAGGGGGAGAGGAAACTAGGGTTCGTCCCGTACGGGTTTGACCCGACCCAGCTACATGGTGCGACTGAGCCGGCTGGAACGAGTGACCGCGCGGGTGCGCGCGGGTAAGCCACCGTGGCACCTGACACCTCGGGCCGGTCGGTCAGATACGTGGTCAATATGCGCTTATACGCCTGTCATACCGTTTTGCAACACTTAGGCTTAGAGTTGGTACTGCATGGCAAAAAAAAGACTAGTGGTACTGATTCGTTACGACGTGCCAAAGTGTGGTAGTTCCTTGCAATTAACTCATTTGTCATTCCCTCAATTATTAATGCGCACATCACCTCGACGCAGCGTGCGGCCAGATATCTGTGTACAGATGCCGCTGCGGCCAGGACGGACACAGCCCTTCCTGACACTAAAACAATAACTCCACCTCAAAATTCACTAAAAAAACAAAGTTGTCAAGCATGAGGAACGCCTAGCTTAACAGGACTAAGAAAAAAAGGACTCAACAAAGATCAACGGTCAACCAATAATAAAGAAAAATGGAAAAATAGGTCGCACAAAGAAAAGCGGTGCGGCAAAGCGCACGTCCACAGCCGACAAGGAAACTCTAGCCGCAACCCAGTGGTGACCAAAGGGATACTACATGACGATATTTAACTATAGTTAAATGCGATCGATGGACATGCAATTGTAGTTGCATGCCCATGCGGGGACGTGCGACTGCAGTTGCGCACGATCTGTTGGCATGCAATTGTAGTTTTATGTGGTTGACGAACATGGTAAAAATAAAACCAACACACACAAAAATAAAAGTACCAATCAAACTGGTCAAAATAAAAAATAGAAAGGATGTGTTCCGCTTTGCGCAAAATAAGACTGAGATTAGCAAAACAATTTGTCTGAGATGAGTTCATTTTTGTTTCACAGTATTATCTAAAAGCACACAAAAACAAAAATAGAAGTACCAATCGAAACGATCAAAATAATAAATAGAAAAAAGGAAAAAGACATGTTCCGCTCCATGTAAAATAAGACTGAGATTTAGTAAAAATGGATAGAACGGTTGGGCTAGGTAACTAGTTCGGTTTTTGATAAGGCCCATATGTGTGCGACCGCTAGTGCCAAGGAGGCACGGCAGGGTGCCGTGCTTAACAACACGGTACAATAGCCGGTTCCTATGGCATAAAGAATACTCCCTCCGTTTCAAAATAAATGACTCAACTTTGTACTAAGTTAGTATAAAGTTGAGTCATCTATTTTAAAACGAAGGGAGTATTGGAGATGTTGCAGAGCTTTATTGTGGCTAGGGGACCTTTGCCCCCCTCCCCCAATCCAAAAATATTGTAACTTCTTTCTTTAGGGGATAAAAACACTGTAACTTTTAGGCATGCATGTATGAGTCTGATAACTGAGTGGGACTAACTAGCCCATCCCACTTAAATTGCGTTAGTGGGATCCTATTTGTATACAACCTTGAAGTGTAATACTATCCCCCATTCTTTATCCCTCGAACTTTTGAAGTGTGAGCAGCCAGAACACATCATTAAATGGCTCATGCAGCTCCGGTACGTAAAATTGCTTTGTTACTAGCGGCAGTGTGGACGATGGCTCGGGCCAATATATTGCCGTTCAAAAAATTTCAAACTAACTAGAAATAGCCTGGAGGGAAACTAGGCTATATATATAGCAAGCGGGAGAGTGAAAAATTTGTAATTGCACCACCAAAGAATCTCATTCCAATCCCCACGCTGTCCATTCTTCGCTCGACACTTCCACATGGGTGGGGCGGTGGAAACGCTGCTCAGCATCTTCCTTGATTTTCCTTTTCATCTATATTTGTAGCGTGCATATCTGATTTGTTCTTATAAATGAGACGTTTTGACAGCATGTGATATAGCAAAATTAAGGCCACGCAGTCTACTACTGTTGTGCTTTGCTCCTCCATTTCATTGGCTTCTATTAATGGCCAAAACAAGGTTCATTTAATAGCTTGATTATTGAAAAGCATTTTTTTAATATTAAAATGGTTGGTGATCGTATTTACATCTGACTTTTGCCTATGTTTTCACTAGGATCAGTGCCATCTAGATGGAGATTCCCGTGCGGATAAAGAATCTTTGGTCTCATGTGATGATGGATTCGCAGAAAAGTATGTTGCCCATTATATAAAAAGGAATGTTACAGATAGTAGTTTTTTCACGATTTTTTAACTAACAAACATTTGAACGAAAAATTGTGTCTATGGCCGCGAAGAAGAGCGATGCGGCAAAGTGCGCGCCCACTTCCAGTTATATTCATCCGCTATAAAGAATACATGAGCTCGAAAATCTTCTTGAGATATTAAATGGCACATGGCGTAAAGAATATTAGAGATGTTGCAGAGCTTCATTGTGGCTAGGGGACCTTTGCCCCCCTCCCTCAATCCAAAAATACTAGCTTCTTTTTTTAGGGGATAAAAACACTGTAACTTCTAGACATGCATGTATGGACCTGATAACTGAGTGGGACTAATTAGCCCATCCCACTTAAATTGCGCTAGTGGGATCCTATTTGTATACAACCTTGAAGTGTAATACTATCCCCCATTCTTTATCCCTCGAACTTTTGAAGTGTGAGCAGCCAGAACACATCATTAAATGGCTCATGCAGCTCCGGTACGTAAAATTGCTTTGTTACTAGCGGCAGTGTGGACGATGGCTCGGGCCAATATATTGCCGTTCAAAAAATTTCAAACTAACTAGAAATAGCCTGGAGGGAAACTAGGCTATATATATAGCAAGCGGGAGAGTGAAAAATTTGTAATTGCACCACCAAAGAATCTCATTCCAATCCCCACGCTGTCCATTCTTCGCTCGACACTTCCACATGGGTGGGGCGGTGGAAACGCTGCTCAGCATCTTCCTTGATTTTCCTTTTCATCTATATTTGTAGCGTGCATATCTGATTTGTTCTTATAAATGAGACGTTTTGACAGCATGTGATATAGCAAAATTAAGGCCACGCAGTCTACTACTGTTGTGCTTTGCTCCTCCATTTCATTGGCTTCTATTAATGGCCAAAACAAGGTTCATTTAATAGCTTGATTATTGAAAAGCATTTTTTTAATATTAAAATGGTTGGTGATCGTATTTACATCTGACTTTTGCCTATGTTTTCACTAGGATCAGTGCCATCTAGATGGAGATTCCCGTGCGGATAAAGAATCTTTGGTCTCAGGTGATGATGGATTCGCAGAAAAGTATGTTGCCCATTATATAAAAAGGAATGTTACAGATAGTAGTTTTTTCACAATTTTTTAACTAACAAACATTTGAACGAAAAATTGTGTCTATGGCCGCGAAGAAGAGCGATGCGGCAAAGTGCGCGCCCACTTCCAGTTATATTCATCCGCTATAAAGAATACATGAGCTCGAAAATCTTCTTGAGATATTAAATGGCACATGGCGTAAAGAATATTAGAGATGTTGCAGAGCTTCATTGTGGCTAGGGGACCTTTGCCCCCCTCCCTCAATCCAAAAATACTAGCTTCTTTTTTTTAGGGGATAAAAACACTGTAACTTCTAGACATGCATGTATGGACCTGATAACCGAGTGGGACTAATTAGCCCATCCCACTTAAATTGCGCTAGTGGGATCCTATTTGTATACAACCTTGAAGTGTAATACTATCCCCCATTCTTTATCCCTCGAACTTTTGAAGTGTGAGCAGCCAGAACACATCATTAAATGGCTCATGCAGCTCCGGTACGTAAAATTGCTTTGTTACTAGCGGCAGTGTGGACGATGGCTCGGGCCAATATATTGCCGTTCAAAAAATTTCAAACTAACTAGAAATAGCCTGGAGGGAAACTAGGCTATATATATAGCAAGCGGGAGAGTGAAAAATTTGTAATTGCACCACCAAAGAATCTCATTCCAATCCCCACGCTGTCCATTCTTCGCTCGACACTTCCACATGGGTGGGGCGGTGGAAACGCTGCTCAGCATCTTCCTTGATTTTCCTTTTCATCTATATTTGTAGCATGCATATCTGATTTGTTCTTATAAATGAGACGTTTTGACAGCATGTGATATAGCAAAATTAAGGCCACGCAGTCTACTACTGTTGTGCTTTGCTCCTCCATTTCATTGGCTTCTATTAATGGCCAAAACAAGGTTCATTTAATAGCTTGATTATTGAAAAGCATTTTTTTTAATATTAAAATGGTTGGTGATCGTATTTACATCTGACTTTTGCCTATGTTTTCACTAGGATCAGTGCCATCTAGATGGAGATTCCCGTGCGGATAAAAAATCTTTGGTCTCAGGTGATGATGGATTCGCAGAAAAGTATGTTGCCCATTATATAAAAAAGGAATGTTACAGATAGTAGTTTTTTCACAATTTTTTAACTAACAAACATTTGAACGAAAAATTGTGTCTATGGCCGCGAAGAAGAGCGATGCGGCAAAGCGCGCGCCCACTTCCAGTTATATTCATCCGCTATAAAGAATACATGAGCTCGAAAATCTTCTTGAGATATTAAATGGCACATGGCGTAAAGAATATTAGAGATGTTGCAGAGCTTCATTGTGGCTAGGGGACCTTTGCCCCCCTCCCTCAATCCAAAAATACTAACTTCTTTTTTTTAGGGGATAAAAACACTGTAACTTCTAGACATGCATGTATGGGCCTGATAACTGAGTGGGACTAATTAGCCCATCCCACTTAAATTGCGTTAGTGGGATCCTATTTGTATACAACCTTAAGTGTAATACTATCCCCCGTTCTTTATCCTTCAAACTTTTGAAGTGTGATATTTCCAATCGTGCGTGCATTTAAGTGGGATCCCATTTGTGCCCACATAATTTGTGTATGTTCTGACGGGATGTCTGGTTATCAGCACTAACCGTACAGATTGAGGTGGAACAAAGAACAAGAACACATCCAAGAAGCAAACTGTACCAACCGCATCGAATCGTTGGTTTGAATCGCGCACCCGCTGCAATGACCGAACTTGCATAATAAATTCACCGTCTTAAGGAGTCGTGATTAAGATGATGGAGGTAGGAGGAGTATAATTTTGCCGAGCAACGGAAACGGCCTAAAGAAACACTAGAATGATCCTAATTAGATGGTCAAGTGCCGATAACGGTCCCTTTATCATTAATTATTTAATGGTTTTGATCAGCTTGCTATACTCGAGAGATCAACACATACTTATTTATCTTTATTTATATATGTGTGTGCCTAGCTGCCTCTCATCGTGTCCGACTGGATCAAGCAGCATCATGCTCCTGTGCCTAGATGATCTCTGTTCCTCAACGGCATCAAGCTTGATCTTTGATGGGGGTCGATGCGGGTGATGATGGCGTTTGCAGACGTCCTTCTACTTATCAGAGGTATTGTCGACGAGTTCGTTAGATTGTGGCAATGGTTTAGTGTCATCATTCATCAAACACCGTGTATTCATCATTCAGACGACAAGAATTCTGCCGGTTGTAACTTCAAAAATTGCCTGAGGCTGTTTTAGTTCGAAGAACGGCATAGACAAAAAACATAGCCGCTGTTTCCACATTAATTCAAGTCAGTTCACATCCACAAGAGGTCTTGAGCACATCAGTTTAAAACAGAAATGCAACACCAGGGCCTTTTAAATAACTAAAACGCCGAAATTTGTTGTAAAACAGAGGAATCACCACATGAACCGACTTGCATGCAACAGTGGCATTACCACATTCCCATAAATTCAGCAAATAACTATCCAGGTCCAGCATGGGACAGATTTTGCAAGAAGCAAATTGCGCAACTTCACCAACAGGGCAACGTACGAACTGATGATTCGATGAGTGCATCTTAAACGCACATGTTTCTGAACACATGCATACCGGAAACAACCAAGAGCAACATCATCCATGTAAAACATATTTAGCCCGAAAGGGACTTTCGGCTAAAATGGCTATTCTACATTCCAAAAACAAAGCCATTCGAGTAGCATGGTATGTATAGCGCACTATTGTTCTCCGCAATCGGCTGCCTGAAAGGATTTACCTGTATCTGGATGAGAAATGACAGATGATGAAGGTGTTAGTTTGATTGACGCTCCATAATGCAACAGCAAAAGAGATAACGAAAGGCAGAGCATATATAAGACATACAGGGAGTCCCAGGGGTTGACCAGTTATGGAGCTTATGCAGCAAGAGGCCAGATGAGCAGCTTCTTCGCAGAAGTCCGTAAAAATTGCAGGAACTCCAATCCCCCTAATCATTTCCTTGAAATGAAATAGAATACAAATGATAATTAGCACCAACTTTTTAAAATAAAAAGCCTCTTACAAATATAGCTGAGGCAGTGTAAATGTGAAATTCCAAAACATGCTTCCATGAATCATGTAGCTGATGCAGTATTACAGAAACAAGAGATATCAATTGACTGCATGCATTTTTACTTTGAAATCATCAATTGAAGTTATAACTTGGAGTACTAGACAAAAGGAGGGAGGATACACCAACACAGGATCAAACAGTTGAAGTCATAAATGCATACTACGGTATGAAAGTAACTTGTTTATTATGCACTCAATACTTACAATAGTAGGCATCCAACTAGGATAAGCAGCTACACCCGCATTTGGGGCAAGTATAAGATGAGGATTTGAATCCTACCAAGAGACAAATTATTAGTAGGGGGAAGTCAGCCATACATGAAAGTACTTGACTGTCAAGCTGACAGGGAATTTCACATTTTTAAATAAGTCAAGAGTTACTGTTGAGAGAACCTTTACTATATCACCATATCTCTCATGATAGAGGCCTTTCCATATTCTCAGTGTCACCGCACTGCAATTCAAGTTCTCAGAGGAAATAGAAGATCTACACTGGCAGCTCTCACCGGAACAATTTGGATAGCTGGAAATATTTACAACTTCACCATCCCTGTAAGCAGCCATCATATCAAAATCACAAAAAAGAGCAGGAACACCAAACCAATTATCCTACTCAGTATTTGGAAATAACAGTATATGATATACCTGTTGAAAATAAGGCCTACCACTAAAATAATCCCGAAAACAGGCAACATACTGAACATCAATGTTAGGTCTACAAGATTTCTACCACTATCAAATATATGAAGGCTAGTACTGCGTGTATCATCGACTTAAGACTTGGATAGACTAAATTCGATATGAGTCAACCGGGAATTTGATCACATATGAAATAACAAATCACAACATGTACTTGCAGTGCAACAGATCGGACATGCTTTTGTACATAGACAGAGGAGAGGTCATGGCAATCAGGTATATGCAAAGGAGAGGCGACAACAATCGGAGACCTGAGTAGTTGTGTGGAGGACAGCACTGCCCAGAATCCTTATCACATGGCACCCATTTTAGGTCCTAGTTTTCGCCATTCACATGCTGGCACACTTAACTTGGCCAAACAGAATTCAGAGAACACATGTGAGATGTATTCTCCTCCTCTATTCGACCTTAAGCATTTGATTTTCTTATCTAGTTGGTTCTCTACCTCAACCTTACTGATCTTAAAGCAATTTAATGCCTCATCTTCTGCTGTAAGTTAAAACATGTAGCACCATCTTCTATGGACATCATCATACTATTTCATTGTATTAGTCAATATTGCATTCATGTGCCATCCATGTGCCAGAGCCATGAGTTGGTTGCGAGATCTTATGGGTTTCACCTCTAGCCTAACCCCAATTTGTTTGGGACTAAAGGCTTTGTTGTTGTTGTTGTTGTAGTCAATATTGCATTCGTTCGACATATGTCTAAATGGTTAAATCTAAAGGTGAAAGATTGTTCTCCCATATAGCCATGAATAGATTTCGAGGTTGGCTTGCACACAAGCAAGACAGTTAGATCCTCTGACTATGGAAAAAATCAGAACTGAATCAAGTTTGCACAAATGAATAATGTGATCAAAATTAATGCGACATAAACAAGAATTCTGAACATGACACTCCCTAAATTATTTCCAGAGTCTAGATTAACGTTCAACCTTTTCTATTTAAGATGACTAACTGGAGGCAGATTTCTAATTAGCTCTCATAAATAAAGGAACGATAAAAATATTGATGGGGAAAAAGTAAGTATATATATAAAGTTGTCGGGCAAACACAAGGAAATATCAAACATTAAAATCAAAAATCAGCTTCTGTGGCTAACCTGGATCTTGGAACTGCTGGCCCCACAAGTTCAATGCGAAGGTGGACACCTGGAAATAGTGCACGTAGTTCTGCAAACACCGCAAGCTGAAGCAGCTCTTTCTCAGGTCCTTCAGATATTTAGTAGATAATGTGCATGAAGAAAGAAAAACATCAGTGCCTGTTATCTGGTTGAAAGAGCTACACAGTACTGAAACAAAGATATTTCTCCTATGGCGAGTTGTGGTAAAATAGGAACCATCACATAATTAAAACTTGATTGTTGTGTTGTTGAGTAGTAATCAAAGACAAGCTAAGAGCCTAAGATACACTATTTGCATTCAAAGTTTCAAAGATATTGTAAGTTATAACACCCTGAATTCTGTTCTTGCTTTTATGGAAGAGAATGAGTGATAGAAATTTTGTCTCATTGAACAGCCTACAAAGCTTTCAACGTTTGCTGCAATCTGCACAATAACAGCCTAAGAAAGTTCCTGCCATGAATTAAGTACAATCTTGCTTACTACTTAATGGCATTATTGGCATGTACTTGTGCCCAAATATTTAGTGATAATCCTGTACAACCAATACAATGTGGGACGAAGTGTTAGAGTACGTAATGGGCCTAATGGGCCCGTTAGTCTTAGGGTTAATTAGAGATAAGGGTCGCTTGCTTAGGCGTCAAGTAAGCCTTGCTTGGGAGTCAAGTAAACCTCTCTATATAAAGAGAGGAGATGTATCAATCTAATCAAGCAAGAATTAAGAAGGAAATCCCTTCCCTCTTGCCCGGCCGTGGGCAGAAAGGCCCCCGGCCGGCCCTCTCGCGCCCTCCTCCTTACAGCGCCATAACAATTTGGTATCAGCTAGCTTCGGTTCGATCATGTCTTCACCGCCGCCAAGCCCGTCTCTTCCGCTGCCGGTCACCTCGTCGCCTCTGGCGACCACCACGACCGTCGCCCCGCTCCTGCCCACGCCGGGATCCTCCGTCGCGCCCGCCCCCGCCATCCTCACCCCGGAGGAGGTGTTCGGGGTGCTGCGGGACCTAACCCAGGCGGTCCAGGAGATCCACATGTTCTTGGCCGAGTCCTACGGGACGCCCCCGGCTGCGCCGCCCATCGCCGCCCCCGCGCCGCCGTGGCTGCCGTGGCAGCCGCCGCACCTGGCGGCCTTCGCCATGCTCGCCGGGCCGCTGCAACTGCCATCCATCGCCACCACCGCCCAGCCCTGGCTGCAGTGGCAGCCGCCGCTCCTAGCGGCCTCCGCCGCGCCCGGCGCTTTGCCGCAGCAGCCGCTGCCGCTGCCAGGCGCGACACCGCAGTAGCCGCTGCAGCTGCAGCAGCCATCGCCGGTCAGCTCCGCCGCCCAGTATGGGATGCCCTACGACGGGACTGCGACGACCTTGTTCCCATCAGCGCCGCCGCCATCCCAGGGCGTCCACGTCCAGCAGATCAAGTCCCCGCCGCCGCCGTCACCGCTTCCGTCTTGGATCGCTACCCGCCACATGTCGGCGGCGGTGAGGCTGCAGGCTGCTGCACACGGCCTCCTAGCGCGTCGGCGTGTGCGGGAGATGCGTGGTCTGCAGCTGCCGCTCCTCCAAGTTGCCCTTCGCTGTGCAAAGGACCTCGATCTCGTCCGCTGCGTCGGGGATCTTGGGCATGCGGTTTCCCCCACGGGCGGCGGGCATGCTGTTTTCCCCGTGGGCAGCGACCTCAAAGTCTGCGACATCGGCGGTTGGGGGGGCGCACCTCTCCTCGACATTCTCCATCGCAAGCCCTCCACTCTTCCATGTGCAGTGCAGACCAACAGTCATACACATGCACTCCTTTTGTCCAGGTGGTGTCCATGGGATCCAAGTGGTTGTACACGTGCACGTCCAAAATAAAGTGTCCCAGTCTATTTCAGGTTGAGAGTAATAACACAAGCCAAGATGTAAAAAGCTTGTTTTTAGGTGTTAGGTTTGTGTTGCGTCGAGTCATGGTTATAAGTTGGTTAGGCTGCAACTCGAGAACAAGCTGCATGACCAGGTGGGGTGTAGTGTTAGAGTACGTAATGGGCCTAATGGGCCTGTTAGTCTTAGGGTTAATTAGAGATAAGGGTCGCTTGCTTAGGGGTCAAGTAAGCCTTGCTTGGGAGTCAAGTAAACCTCTCTATATAAAGAGAGGAGATGTATCAATCTAATCACGCAAGAATTAAGAAGGAAATCCCTTCCCTCTTGCCCGGCCGTGGGCAGAAAGGCCCCCGGCCGGCCCTCTCGCGCCCTCCTTCTAACAGCGCCATAACACGAAGGTAGTCAATGAAACAAATGGTAATACCAGGAGACGCTTATACTTCTGAAATAAATTTCAGCAGGCATTAAGAAGTTTACCAACGCTTCAAGACTTTGCAAAAAATGCAATCATCCACAACTAGCCCTAGAATAGAGTGAACCTCAAAGGCATTTTAAACTAGCTTGGCCCAATAAAAAATGACGCTAGCAGGAACCATTGAAGAAGCTGGCTACCATGGAACAACCGGAGTTACACAGATGCATGCAAGCACTCTACATGGCAGAGAGCTGAACATAACAGATTTTACCTAAATAGTGAATGCACAGAGTGTCATGCCCATCATATCTTGAAGTTTGGATGCGAGATAGTTGAAGGCAATGATATAGAGTAAGTGGCTGCAAAATTGAAGCAAGTGCGGTGAACACTGGCCCGTAATGAGATTGCACAGTAAGACAAAATGGGACCGCAACTGTACAATATACTACAACAGCAGCATCTCCCTGTCTGAAAAATGCTATACAAAATAAAGTTTGCCCCACTTAACTTCAATTCCTCCCTTTACTCACTTTGCAATTAACGTTGTTCAGTATCGGACCACTTATAATTAATGATATTGATACTGTACAAGACCTTCCAAGTTTCATGCTATATGGTGACATGAAGATGGATTATCTCAATCTAAATAAAACCTTTCACACATATCCTATATACAACAATTGTATTTGCAATGCAGGCAGTGGATGTGTTTTTGTGTATATTTCTTTGTTTATTAAGGAGTTCTGTAACCAGTTGTCTCTCCTTTGTTTGGACCTTTATTTTGCCCTCCTAATATGTTCAGAATACCCCATCCCCCGTGTGCTCTTATTAACAAAATCAAACCCACCAGATGACATAATGAGTAATAGGATATTTAAAGAGTACCACTTCTGAAAACTAATAGTCCCTCTGTACAAAAATAATTTGAACTAAAACCAAGTTACTTATTTCGGGGCGCAGGAAGTATATCATAAGATATTATATTGCACATACCCAGTGAAGTAAAACTGCCACAGGTGAATGTAAAGGAAGGGATCTCCACTGAAAGTAGTCTTCCCAGCTTGCGAGGGGTGCGGGCACAGGATTTTCAGGCTCTATGGTTCACAAAAAATGTGATATTTTTAATTACAGTAAAATAAACATATTTCTAGCAACCTCACCAAATCCAGAGCTGCACCTGTACATGGGCAAAGTGAGCTTTCCATGTTCCATTCAGTTGTTATGCTGTACATTATGCAGAACAATACGAAGTCAAATTACCAGACAGTAACAACGGAATAAAGAAATAACAATTTTAAGCCATGTAAATAGTTTGTTTAAAAAATAATTAGCCACTGAGACAGTTATACCCACATGAAAATGGTGAAGACTGATTCCTAATGACCAGAAAAGGAGAGCATGTAGAAAGACTCGAAATTATTCAAGTTTGATCTATAGGATGAAAAAAGTGATAGAATTGAATACATAAAAAGTTGAGATAGAAAAGCAACTCATCGTTATATAAAAAAGTTACCCACACCCTCGTCGGCCATTACAACTCTTTTGATGCCCTATATGAAGTTAAGCGAAAAATATGAAGATGAACACAAGACTCTATAAACAACTTCCAAGCAAATTAGCAGAAAAATCACTGCCATCAGCCAGTCAAACTGTATCAGTTCAAACATTCAGTATATACATCACAGGAATTCCCTCCTGCTCCGACCACAATAGCTTAATAAGAGAAGCGAGTTCCCCAAAAAGATAGCCATAAGATCTTTAGACTTAACTAATAGTGTTCCCAAGACATGGAAGATCATACATTGATAACATGATATCATATAGAATATCAAACTGGATGGCTAAGAGTGCCTCCTCAACAAACAATAGAGTTCATTATTATGCTTAACTGACTAGATCATTCCAGGGCTGCTCTTCTGCCGCCGGCACACTGAGCATTTCTTAGTGTGTTCATTTTGCTTTCAGTTGTTTGGCTGACCTTGTCTAAGGAATGTAAAGTTTTCAATCATCAATACAACGAGACACAATGCTCATTAAGTTTTCTTGAAAAGACTAGTGTGTCATTATGCTATTTTCTTTTACAAACCTCAGGTCCTTGACACAAGCAATATCTGGGCCACACATGCATTCTGATTTCCAGAGTCCTTTCAGATGAACTTTCATCGACTCCAAAAACAAGCACCTCATACTTCGGTTCGTATGATTCTAAAATTAATAAAATGTGTGTGAGAAAACAAGACATTACAAAGCAATAGAGAAACACAAGCTCTTTAATTTGCATAAAAAGGTAACTTAGAAGAACAGGTGAGGTAAGTGCAGAACACGAATGAAGGCAATTGGTACCAAATCATTTCAAGAATCTAAGGTAGGACCATGAAAAGAACTTGAGGCACAAGAAAAATGAAAAATTACGGAGAAATGGAATATCACTATTTTGAAAAGACAGGAAGTACCAGAGCAAGAGGTTCAACGGAGAATGTGAACGGAAATTGGCTGAGCATATCAATGCGACTCATTTGTGTTGCAAGCCTTGCACATTCTTCTTTATGAACTTTCCAATGAATGAACTGAAAAGGGATTGCCAAATTAATGCATGAAAAATATATGTAAAAGGAGAATGATAAGTGATACAATTATAGAAGAATTTATTTCCTAGTACACTGCTATAAACTCCACTGACCCTGTCGATAGTGCTACATGGCTCCTAAAGTCATGTTTCCTAGTATAATTCTGCTACCTCTGTCAGAATCAAACTGCTTTTGATGGTTATCAAATAGCCCTCCATTCCTACTGCATGATGCATAGCCTACCAACCCTTCTTGACATGAAGTCTATCAAACACCCCAACCATCAGAAAAGGCTCAAGCTTAAGCGAATATAGGAGAAATACTCCTTTCAAAATGCAAAGTGAACAAAAAACTTGTCTGCAGTTTGATTTGTCCTGATGCCTGATGATTCCCTCGTTGTGTTTATGGCTTATTTAAAACAGCGACAATCACAAATTTACAACGATGTAACTCAATCCTAATGTACCCGTGAGCCTCCAATAATCAAGTGAGCACTTTTCTAGCAATATTTTCACCGAAAGGTTGCACGATCAACTAATTTGTAGTACATTCCTCAATCGAAAACCCCCAAAGGAAAATCAATCTAGAACCACAAAACCTCGATGCTACAAAGCTCACGGTATACGCAAGTCCAAATGTGCCCATTCCTTAGCCATATTTCTCTATTCAGAGTGCTACTAACATGCCGGTCATTCTTGGAGCTAGAGCACGCACTCGAATTCGCAACCCTCCCCCCAAAATTCCAAGAACTAAATAAATTGTAATGGAACAAAAGATAAAGGGATAGGTGCTACCTGGTGGCCTTTCGAGCAGTAGGCCACGGCCCCGCAGCTGCCGCACCGCCGGTGGGCGCCGCTGGCACATGGCTCCTCCACTATCCCCCTCGCCGCACACTCCATTGTCATCTGACAAGAAAAAAAGAAGGGAAGGTGAACTCTTTGAGGGGTGACAAAGACAGCTCCAGCCCACAAAAATCTGTGTAGAGCACTGTAATTTTTCCCATGTGCTAGTAGTGGTAGTGGCTGCTGGCTGGTGTCTCATCTGTTTATTTAATATTGCCGGTTGCTCAATGCTAATTACCATGTGAAGTTGTGAAGTGAACAAGTTAGATTTTGTCGATGAAGTGGTGATTTAAGCACCCTTTACTGTCGGCGCAGGTGACTGGTGATTATTAAGCTGCAAACCGCATTCAGTACTACACTATTGCAAGAAAACAAAATCTGCACCCTGCCAAGTATGCATAATAAATTACTGATTCTCAACCTTCTCAACCCTGCTGACATCCTACCAAGCCCAAGCATGTTACAAATTTCTGTCTAGTTTGTTAGAGTTGAAGAAAAGCCAACTATTTTATTTGAGAAGATAATGTATGTAACTTTAACCTACTTTGCTGTTTGTGAAGTAAAATTTCTGGTTTGCATCAAGAATGTAGGTAACAAGCCGAGGCTTTACACACCATTTCTTCAGAACTATTCAAGCCCAGCATCTAAGAAGACACGGGGAAGAAGGGAATAGAGTGGGAAATGTCTTACGGGGCTGAAGCTTGACGGAAAAGTAGGGAGATCTCGTCGACCTTGGGGCGGAAGACGGCGGGCTGTGAGGTGGAGGCGGAGGAAGCCCACGCGCTGACCAGTGGTTTTGTGAGCCGCTTTTGGGCACGGCCGGCCGGCGGGCGGTGACCGGGAGGGGCGGAGCTCGGAGGGCACCGACGGCGGGCAGAGTGGGCGGCGACGGCCGAACGGGTGCACCGGGGGGGTAGAGCGGCGGCGGCGGCGGCGGCGAGGGATCCCTAGTTTTCTCTGTCTCGCTCGATTTGAGGCTGACCTGTTTGGGCTGAGAGGGCACGTCACACGTGAACAGTATCAGTGACATGCCCCCTCCCTAAACCGTCCGATCCACAGTCAACGGACAGATCAGGATGAAGCTACAGAAGAAACACCAACAATAGGGGCAAAGAGCCCTCCATCTCTCAACTCCTTGTCCTCGTGACCAAGGGGTTGCTCCCGGTCATTATCACTCTGCCGCGGCGCCATGCTTCCCCGCTAGAGGTCTAGCCTTCCATCTCACAGTGAGCATAAAATCCGATGCCTGAAAGTTAGGGTATATGATAGTAGTTGCTATTCCCTCTGTTCTTAGATATTTGTCTTTCTAGATATTTCAACAAGTGACTACATACGGAGCAAAATGAGTGAATCTACACTCTATATACATCTGTATGTGGTAGTCCATTTGAAATCTCTAAAAGACAAATATTTAGGAACGGAGGGAGTATATATGAGTGGGTTTTGTGTCTCTGCACACGACTTGCGCGCCATTGGTAAGTAGTTGTCTCAGTTTAAATGTTCGACTTGCCAAATGGTTCTCTTCACACAACTTGCATGCCGATTGATGTAGTTGCCTCGGTTTTAACTTCATAAGGACCAAATGGTTTGACATGCAATTTTTACATTGATATTGCTATGTTTTTTCTATTGCTACTGAAACTTGCTACACTCCAATGTACATATGTTTGCACGGATAGTTCTTTATACACAAATCTGTTGTTAACTATGTGGCCATCTAAGTGGATTATCTAGTCTTTTTTTTCATTTTCTCAAAACTTGCCTAACACTTGATAACTATTTGCATCAACCACACTTGAAACCTTGACTCACTAGGTCTTGATGAGCCAATACCCGCAAGCCCAAGAGTGTCCATTTGGAATTATGTTCTCATAACCAAGGTAATGAAGAAAGACAAAAGGGGGCCAAGGGATTCTGGCAAGCTGCGTTTAAGCGTTTTTTTCTACACAACATCTTTTTTTTTTGCATCAAAATATGGCAAACTTCATGAAGGCAGTCCAGGAAATTCCCACACATAACATAGGGCAAAAAAATCATACAAACATTTCTCAGGGGTAATCACATACATAATTTCCAGACAAGTCATAGATGAAACACTAACAACTCAAACTCATAACATAAGCAAGTCATGCACACAGGATCTACACCGTGACACAAATTTTAACAGGTAAGTCATACATAATGAGAAAGGAAACACATAAACACAAGGTGTGCATGCACAAAACATGAATTGACTTTTTTTCAAACGAGCTTGATGAACTATTCTTAGATTCTCTTGAAGGGCCTAATTGGATATATGTTCTTCCTAGATGTCTAAAAACACGTATATCAGCCTATCATCCTCTACAACAAAACATAATACACAATTTTCTGAATTTTTAACTAACTAATATATTGGAATAGCAGTAACTATGTAATGCACGCATAACAATTCTCTCAAAGAATATCCGTCATGCCAAAAAGTACATAATGGGATTGAGAAGGAATAAAGCTAATAAGGTAAAAAAGAGAGTAAATACTAAATACTTGCGAAAAGTGTGGAAGGCCAGGACAATAGTTGAATAAAGAAACAAAAATAGAAAGAAAGAAAATAATAGGGCCCAACCGGGTTCGAACCGATGACCTATTGATCTGCAGTCAATTGCTCTACCACTGAGCTATGGGCCCATTAATATTGTTTCATTTTACCCTACTACATATATAACTACATGTCATTGGTAAGTAGTTGCCTCGGTTTAAATGTTCAACTTGCCTAATGGCTCTCTTTACACAATTTGCACGCCAATTAATGTAGTTGCCTTGGTTTTAACTATTCGACTTGCCTAATGGTTTGACCGGCAGTTTTACATTGATAATGCTATGTTTTTTCTATTGCTACTGAAACTTGCTACACTCCAATGTACATATGTCTGCACTGATAGTTCTTTATACACAAATTTGTTGTTAACTATGTGGCCATCTAAGTGGATTATCTAGTTTTCTTTTTCATTTTCTCAAAACTTGCCTAACACTTGATAACTATTTGCATCAACCGCACTTTAAACCTTGACTCACTGGGTGTTGATGAGCCAATACCCTCAAGCCCAAGAGCATCCATTTGGAATTATGTTCTCATAACCAAGGTAATGAAGAAAGACAAGTAGGGGCCAAGGGATTCTGGCAAGCTGCGCTTAAGCGTTTTTTTTCTACACGACATCATTTTTCTGCATCAAAACATGGCAAACTCCATGAAGGCAGTCCAGGCAATTCCCACACATACCATAGGGCAAAAAAACCATACAAACACTTCTCAGGGGTAATCACAGACATAATTTCCAGACAAGTCATAGATGAAACACTAACAACTCAAACTCATAACATAAGCAAGTCATGCACACAAGATCTACACCACGACACAAATTATAATAGGTAAGTCATACATAATGAGAAAGGAAACACATAAACACAAGGTGTGCATGCACAAAACATGAATTGACTTTTTTCAAACATGTTTGATGAACTATTCTTAGATTCTCTAAAAGGGCCTAATTGGATATATGATCTTCCTAGATGTCTAAAAACACATATATGAGCCTATCATCCTCTAAATCAAAACATAATACACAATTTTCTGAATTTTTAAGTAACTAATCTATTGGAATAGCAGTAACCATGTAATGCACGTATAACAATTCTCTCAAAGAATATCCTTCATGCCAAAAAGTACATAATGGAATTGAGAAGGAATAAAGCTAATAAGGTAAAAAAGAGAGTAAATACTAAATACTTGCGAAAAGGTGTGGAAGGCCAAGACAGTAGTTGAATAAAGAAACAAAAATAGAAAAAAAAAATAGGGCCCAACTGGGTTCGAACCAGTGACCTATTGATCTGCAGTCAATTGCTCTACCACCGAGCTATGGACCCATTAACATCGTTTCATTTTATCCTACTACATATATAACTACATGTCATTGGTTAGTAGTTGCCTCGGTTTAAATGTTCAACTTGCCTAATGGCTCTCTTCACACAATTTGCACGCCAATTAATGTAGTTGTGTTGGTTTTAACTGTTCGACTTGCCTAATGGTTTGACCGGCAATTTTACATTGACAATGCTATGTTTTTTCTATTGCTACTGAAACTTGCTACACTCCAATGTACATATGTTTGCACTGATGTTGTCAACTATGTGTCCATCTAAGTGGATTATCTAGTTTTGTTTTTCATTTTCTCAAAACTTGCCTAACACTTGATAACTATTTGCATCAACCGCACTTGAAACCTTGACTCACTGGGTGTTGATGAGCCAATACCCTCAAGCCCAAGAACGTCCATTTGGAATGATGTTCTCATAACCAAGGTAATGAAGAAAGACAAGAAGGGGCCAAGGGATTCTGGCAAGCTGTGCTTAAGCGTTTTTTTTTTCTACACAACATATTTTTTTGCATCAAAATATGGCAAACTTCATGAAGGCAGTCCAGGCAATTCCCACACATAGCATAGGGCAAAAAAATCATACAAACATTTCTCAGGGGTAATCACATACATAATTTCCAGACAAGTCATAGATGAAACACTAATAACTCAAACTCATAACATAAGCAAGTCATGCACACAGGATCTACACCGTGACACAAATTATAACAGGTAAGTCATACATAATGAGAAAGGAAACACATAAACACAAGGTGTGCATGCACAAAACATGAATTGACTTTTTTCAAACAAGTTTGATGAACTATTCTTAGATTCTTTTGAAGGGCCTAATTGGATATATGTTCTTCCTAGATGTCTAAAAACACGTATATCAGCCTATCATCCTCTACAACAAAACATAATACACAATTTTCTGAATTTTTAACAAACTAATCTATTGGAATAGCAATAACCATGTAATGCACGCATAACAATTCTCTCAAAGAATATCCGTCATGCCAAAAAGTACATAATGGGATTGAGAAGGGATAAAGCTAATAAGGTAAAAAAGAGTAAATACTAAATACTTGCGAAAAATGTGGAAGGCCAAGACAGTAGTTGAATAAAGAAACAAAAATAGAAAGAAAAAAAATAATAGGGCCCAACCGGGTTCGAACCGATGACCTATTGATCTGCAGTCAATTGCTCTACCACTGAGCTATGGATCCATTAATATTGTTTCATTTTACCCTACTACATATATAACCACATGTCATTGGTAAGTAGTTGTCTCGGTTTAAATGTTCAACTTGCCTAATGGCTCTCTTTACACAATTTGCACGCCAATTAATGTAGTTGCCTTGGTTTTAACTGTTCGACTTGCCTAATGGTTTGACCGGCAGTTTTACATTGATAATGCTATGTTTTTTCTATTGCTATACCGAAACTTGCTACACTCCAATGTACATATGTTTGCACTGATAGTTCTTTATACACAAATTTGTTGTTAACCATGTGGCCATCTAAGTGGATTATCTAGTTTTGCTTTTTATTTTCTCAAAACTTGCCTAACACTTGATAACTATTTGCATCAATCGCACTTCAAACCTTGACTCACTAGGTGTTGATGAGCCAATACCCTCAAGCCCAAGAGCGTCCATTTGGAATTATGTTCTCGTAACCAAGGTAATGAAGAAAGACAAGAAGGGGCCAAGGGATTCTGGCAAGCTGTGCTTAAGCGTTTTTTTCTACACAACATCATTTTTCTACATCAAAACATGGCAAACTCCATGAAGGCAGTCCAGGCAATTCCCACACATACCATAGGGCAAAAAAATCATACAAACACTTCTCAGGGGTAATCACAGACATAATTTCCAGACAAGTCATAGATGAAACACTAACAACTCAAACTCATAACATAAGCAAGTCATGCACACAAGATCTACACCATGACACAAATTATAATAGGTAAGTCATACATAATGAGAAAGGAAACACATAAACAAAAGGTGTGCATGCACAAAACATGAATTGACTTTTTTCAAACATGTTTGATGAACTATTCTTAGATTCTCTAAAAGGGCCTAATTGGATATATATTCTTCCTAGATGTCTAAAAACACGTATATCAGCCTATCATCCTCTAGAACAAAACATAATACACAATTTTCTGATTTTTTAAGTAACTAATTTATTGGAATAGCAGTAACCATGTAATGCACGTATAACAATTCTCTCAAAGAATATCCTTCATATGCCAAAAAGTACATAATGGGATTGAGAAGGTATAAAGCTAATAAGGTAAAAAAGAGAGTAAATACTAAATACTTGCGAAAATGTGTGGAAGGCCAAGACAGTAGTTGAATAAAGAAACAAAAATAGAAAGAAAAAAAATAATAGGGCCCAACCAGGTTCAAACCAGTGACCTATTAATCTGCAGTCAATTGCTCTACCACTGAGCTATGGACCCATTAATATTGTTTCATTTTACCCTACTACATATATAACTACATGTCAATGGTAAGTAGTTGCCTCGGTTTAAATGTTTAACTTGCCTAATGGCTCTCTTCACACAATTTGCACACCAATTAATAGTTGCCTTGGTTTTAACTGTTCGACTTGCCTAATGGTTGACCGACAATTTTACATTGACAATGCTATGTTTTTTCTATTGCAACTGAAACTTGCTACACTCCAATGTACATATGTTTGCACCGGTAGTTCTTTATACACAAATTTGTTGTTAACTATGTGGCCATCTAAGTGGATTATCTAGTTTTGTTTTTTATTTTCTCAAAACTTGCCTAACACTTGATAACTACTTGCATCAACCGCACTTGAAACCTTGACTCGCTGTGTGTTGATGAGCCAATACCCTCAAGCCCAAGAGCGTCCATTTGGAATTATGTTCTCATAACCAAGGTAATGAAGAAAGACAAGAAGGGGCCAAGGGATTCTGGCAAGCTGTGCTTAAGCGTTTTTTTTCTACACAACATCATTTTTCTGCATCAAAACATGGAAAACTCCATGAAGGCAGTCCAGGCAATTCCCACACATAGCATAGGGCAAAAAAATCATACAAACATTTCTCAGGGGTAATCACAGACATAATTTCCAGACAAGTCATAGATGAAACACTAACAACTCAAACTCATAACATAAGCAAGTCATGCACACAAGATCTACACCGTGACACTAAATTATAACAGGAAGTCATACATAATGAGAAAGTAAACACATAAACATAAGGTGTGCATGCACGAAACATGAATTGGCTTTTTTCAAACAAGTTTGATGAACTATTCTTAGATTCTCTTGAAGGGGCCTAATTGGATAGATGTTCTTCCTAGATGTCTAAAAACACGTATATCAGCCTATCATCCTCTACAGAACATAGTACACATTTTTCTGAATTTTTAACTAACTAATCTATTGGAATAGCAGTAACCATGTAATGCACGCATACCATTTCTCTCAAAGAATATCCGTCATGCCAAAAAGACATAATTGGATTGAGAAGGAATAAAGCTAATAAGGTAAAAAAAGAGTAAATACTAAATACTTGCGAAAAGTGTGGAAGGCCAAGACAGTAGTTGAATAAATAAACAAAAATAGAAAGAAAGAAAATAATAGGGCCCAACCGGGTTCGAACCGGTGACCTATTGATCTGCTATCAATTGCTCTAATACTGAGCTATGGGCCCATTAATATTGTTTCATTTTACCATACTACATATATATAACTATATGTCATTGGTAAGTAGTTGCCTCGGTTTAAATGTTCCACTTGCCTAATGGCTCTCTTCACACAATTTACACTCCAATTAATGTAGTTGCCTTGGTTTTAACAGTTCGACTTGCCTAATGGTTTGACCGACAGTTTTACATTGATAATGCTATGTTTTTTCTATTGCTACTGAAACTTGCTACACTCCAATGTACATATGTTTGCACTGATAGTTCTTTATACACAAATCTGTTGTTAACTATGTGGCCATATAAGTGGATTATTGATGAAAATATGCCCTAGAGGCAATAATAAAATTGTTATCTATATTTCCTTATATCATGATAAATGTTTATATTCATGCTAGAACTGTATTAACCGTAAACTTAGTATATGTGTCAATACATAGACAAAATATATTGTCCCTAGTATGCCACTACTAGACTAGCTCGTTGATCAAAGATGGTTATGTTTCCTAATCATAAACATGTGTTGTCATTTGATGAACGGGATCACATCATTAGGAGAATGATGTGATGGACATGATCCATCCGTTATCTTAGCATTATGATTGTTACAGTTTCATTGCTACTGCTTTAGTTTCATTGCTACTGCTTTCTTCATGACTTATACATGTTCCTCAGACAATGAGATTATGCAACTCCCAAATACCGGAGGAACACTTTGTGTGCTGTCAAACGTCACAACGTAAATGGGTGATTATAAAGGTGCTCTACAGGTGTCTCCGAAGGTGTTTGTTGGGTTGGCATAGATCGAGATTAGGATTTGTCACTCCGTGTTTTGGAGAGGTATCTCTGGGCCCTCTCGGTAATGCTCATCACTATAAGCCTTGCAAGAAATGTGACTAATGAGTTAGTTACGGGATGAAGCATTACGGAATGAGTAAAGAGACTTGCCGGTAATGAGATTGAACTAGGTATGATGATACCGCCGATCGAATCTCGGGCAAGTAACATACCGATGACAAAGGGAACAACATATGTTGTTATGCGATTTGACCGATAAAGATCTTCGTACGATATGTAGGAGCCAATATGAGCATCCAGGTTCTGCTATTGGTTATTGACCGGAAATGTGTCTCGGTCATGTCTACATAGTTCTCGAACCCGTAGGGTCCGCATGCTTAACGTTCGATGACGATTGGTATTATGAGTTTATGTGATTTGATGTACCGAAGGTTGTTCGAAGTCCCGGATGATATCACGGACATGACGAGGAGTCTCGAAATGGTCGAGACGTAAAGATCGATATATTGGAAGGCTATATTTGGACATCGAAAGGTTCCGAGTGATTCAGATATTTTTCGAAGTACCGGGGAGTTACGGGAATTCACCGGGAGAAGTAATGGGCCTTATTGGGCTTTAGTGGAGAGAGTGGAGAAGGGACAAGAGGTGGCGCGCGCCTCCCTCCTGCCCAAACCGAATTGGACAAGGAGTGGGGGCGCAGCCCCCCTTTCCTTCTCCCTCTCCCTCTCTTTCCTTCTCTCCTACTCCGAATAGGAAAGGGAATCCTACTAGGACTTGGGAATCCTAGTAGGACTCCCTATGCTTGGCACGCTGAAAGTGCAATCATGCCCTTAATCATATTTTGATGTTGATGAAAACACATATGCTTGAGACTAATCATGTTTATCAAGTATATCTCAGGATTATGTTCCAAAGACCGTGTGCATGGATCATGACTAGGGACAAAAAGCATATAACTCAAGAATGGAGATACAAGATGTTGACTTCATTTATGTTTTGTTCTTGAGTATAGGGATCCCGCACTATTAAGAGGGGATCGATGGATCTAGTGAAAAACTTGCTCAAAAGCTACTATTTCTATACCTTACCTTCGGACGTCCGGTCCTTCTTGATTGCCCGGACGTCTGGCCACTTCCGTACGTCCGGCGTTCCACAACAAAAGCATTTCTACGGATGTCCGGAACTCTCCAGACGTCCGACACTTTCACAACAGAAGCATTTTTACGGACGTCCGGACCCTCCGGTCATCTGTGCTCCGGATGTCCGGCCCTGCTCAGACGTCTGTATCCTGTACACTTGGTTGTGGCTCACATTTTCACAGTGGTCGGTCGTCCGATGACTGTCGGACGTCCGGACCTATTTGTGCCTCTGGACGTCTGACGTTCTCCGGACGTCCGGCCCATCCTGTACCCAAAACGGTCACTTTTACCCACCACCTATATATATACCTTTCCCTTCCACAGGAGAAGGTTGACCATTCACCTTGAGCCTATCAAGAACACTCCTCACTCTCTCTCTCTCATTCATCCACACTAAATCCTAGATTCCCAAGTGTTCTAGGAGCATTTGAGAGAAGTTCTCCAATCAAGTGATAGATCCACTTCTTCCCCTTCTGTGCACCAAAGGAATTCGTGACTCGAGCAACTTTTGAGCTTTTCCCCATCGTTCTTGTTACTCTTGGAGGTTGGAGACTCCTAGGCGGTAGGAGTCATTGGAGAGGAATCGAACTTTGTGATTACCCTCGGAAAAGTTTGTGAGGGTTTGGAGACCACCCCAAGGTCTACCACTAGTGGTTGAGAAACGCCTCCGTGGTGTTGTCTCAAAGGGAGAATAGGGTGAGCCTTCGTGGTGTTGGTGTGCCTTCGTGGTAACATCCACCTCTCTAACGGTGACTAGCTTCCCTCCAAGGAAGTGAACATCGGCATACATCCTCGTCTCCCGGAGTTGCGGTTATTCCTAACCCTAACTCTCTACTTGTGGTTACTTGTCTCTTTACACTTACGTACATTATATTGTGCTTGCCTACTTACGTGTTTGTGTTGTTTGCTTAGTACCTTGTCCTCACGTGCAATTGTTAGGCTCATCTTCATATTCCGCATTATTGCCTAAAATTGCCAAGTAATAATTAAAATTTGTAATTGTACCTATTAACCCCCCCCTCTAGGTCCATCTCGATCCTTTCAATTGGTATCAGAGCCTCGTGCTCTATTCTTGTGGCTTAACCGCCCTAGAGCGAGATGAACCCAGATGGGACTCCCCTAGTTGTAGATCTAAGGATAAAGGCGAGGTTTCTTCGGAAGTCAAGTCCTTTACGTCTCAGGATCTAGAACGGGCCCTTGCTAAGCAAAAAGAGGAGCATGATGCTTCTCTTGAGGCCTTGGTCCAACTGAGATTAGCCACGTTGTCCGCGGTGCTTGCACCACACTCAAGTGGTGTGGGTTCGAGGCCAACCGTGCCTACATCATCACTTGGTCAACAACCTCCTAGCAATGAACACGCCAGTGTTCCTTGGCTTTATGCAAGACCTCAGGTTGAGAAACCAAGATATAATCCTCAAGGCAAACCTCCTTTATTTAGTGCTACTTCTGATTTTTCTTTGTGGAGAGTTGCTATGCAGGATCATCTTCGACATGGAAACGATGAGATGCTGGAGATTATAGAGTATGGCTATCATGTGGTTGATCCAAAGAACCCCACACCAAGAGAAATATATGACAAGAACCTCAATGACACGGCAATCATGTGTATAAGGAGAGGTATGGATGAAAAGCAAAGGAGACCGTTCATACACATCAGAAGTGCCAAGGAACTATGGGAAAGTATTATACGATCCAGGACTGGCACTTCTACCCTCCGGAGTGCTCAATATGAAATTGCCAAGGGGCAATTGCAAAACTTTTGTATGGAAAAAGGTGAAACCCCCAATCAACTCCTTGAGCGTCTCTTGACTCTCACTGCGGATATTGATTCATGTGAGTGTGACAAGACACAAAGATGGATTCAACATGACTAAGAGGTTTCTTGTGGATAAGTTGCTTCATGCTCTTGCTCCATATCATCATCAAATGGTGTGGGATATAAGACAACACCATACCTTCAAGAAAATGACTACATATGACATCATATCCACCTTCCAACTATTTGAAGAGTCAAAGGCTAATGCCACAAAACATCTTGCCATGCATGGTTCCCCATCATCAAAGATCAATCTTGCATTGAAGGCCAAGCAAGTATGTGAAGATGAGCAAAGTGAAGAATAAGAAGAAGATGATGATGATGAAGATGGTAATGAGATTGACTCCGACGAGGGCCCTTCGTATGAAGACATGGCTCTTTTTGTCAAGAAGTTTAGCGCCGGAAAATTCAAGGGAAGATTTCAAAAGAAGAAAGTAAGAAAATGCTACAACTGTGAAGAAACCAATCACTTCTCCAACGAGTGCCCTTATGAGAAGAGAGAAAATAAACCAAGGTTTCCCAAGACCTTTCCCAAGAAGAAGTTACCAAATCCTTTGAACTCCAAGCTCAAGAAGAGAGATGGAAAGGCAATGGTTGCTCAAGAAGAATCTGATCCGGATGATGTTAGTGGTGTTGCCGGAGTTGCTCAAGACTCTCAAAACACGTCGAGGTTAGTAAACAAGAGTGGTGACATGGTCACCTACAACTACATGAAAGATTACAAGGGCAACGCTCACAAGTGCCTAATGGCAAAGGCCATGGTTGAAGAAGGAGAGGACCAAAGCTCTTCTGATAAGGTCAAGGTAACTCCACGATCAAATCCTCCTCTTTTCACACCTTCTACTCCTAGTGATGAGTATCTAGATGCGGAGGATAGCTATGAGGATGATGATCTAGATGATCCTATGATTGCTAAACTTAATAAGTTCATGTGCTCCCTCAAAGGAAAGAAACTCACTATGTTTCGTATGCTTATGGAGATGGTGAGTAAGCACACCATCACCATTAAGGAACTCGAAACCCTCGTCACCGAGGAAAAGGAAAAGTGTGAAATCCTTGAGCGGAAAGTCCAATATGAGGAAGCACGAAATGATGAACTATGCTTAAAAATTGGTGCAAATATTGATGTTCACACTAATGATGTTGCCTCCTTAAAAAAGGCTATTGACTCTTGCGAAGAGTTAATGAATGATAAAAGTAAGCTTGTGAAGTCTCATGCTTCTCTATCTAAGGATTGTGAGCTTCTATCCGTGTCTCTCAAGACTAAGGAAGGAGAGCTCACCATTCTTAGAAAGAGTTTTGAGACGCTCAAACTTACTTATCTTGAAACTTTAGCCAAGGCTTACTCTTCCCCTATTATAAATGTTGATGCTTGTGCTACTAACTCTAGTAGTGATCTAGCATCTATTCTTGAGGAAAATCGTTTTCTCAAGGCTCAAATTGAGAAAGGTCTCATGACATGTGCTCAAGGGCAAAAGAATCTTGATGAGATTTTGAGTCAACACAATGAGGTGTTTGCCAAAGAGGGACTTGGGTTTGACCCGAGCACAAGCAAGAAGAAGACGTCCTCCCAAAAGTGCACAACTCCTCTAAACGAAACATTTGTAAGAGAAGGGCACAAGGAGAAAGGTAAGGTTGTGAGTGGGAAGGCCACAAGGGGCATGCCCACTCTCAACAAGCCTAAAGAGTTCATGCCTCCTTCCTATGTACTTCGTAAGACTAAGGATGGAGAAGTCTTTGCAAAATTTGTTGGTCCTGGAAATGCATTCCGGTTCTATGCTATTTGGGTCCCTAAGACCCTTGTAACTAACCTGAGAGGTCCCATTGCAAAATGGGTGCCTCTAACCAAGTCCTAAATTGTGTGTAGGTAAGCTTCTCCGGTGGAGTGAAATGGGTGATTGATAGTGGATGTACAAATCATATGACCGGAGATAGCAAATTGCTCTACGATTTCATGGAAGCAATTCAACCATTCATGAGCATTATGTTTGGTGGAGGTTCAAAAGGACAGATCGTGTGTGTAGTGCATGCATAGCCGGGAAGCAACATCAATGAAAGCACCGACCCAAGAACATAGTATCTACTTCAAGGCCCCTGGAGCTCCTTCATGTGGATCTTTTTGGGCCTCCTTCATGGGATAGTCTTGGTCGAAAAAAGTATGGGCTTGTCATTGTTGATGATTACTCAAGATATACATGGGTGTTCTTCCTCAAGTCCAAGGACGAAACGAAGATCACCTTCATTGATTTTGCCAAGCAAGCCCAATGCAAGTTTGACAAAGAAATCCGGGCAATAAGAAGTGACAATGGCTCTGAGTTCAAGAACTATACCTTGGAAGAATTTCTTAGTGATGAAGGGATTGAGCATCAATATTCAGCTCCATACACTCCTCAGCAAAATGGTGTAGCCGAAAGGAAGAACCGTACACTTGTAGAGATGGCAAGGTCCATGTTGGATGAATACAAATCACCACATAGTTTTTGGGCCGAAGCTGTCAATACCGCATGCCATGCATCAAACCGGCTCTTCCTCCGCACTATATTGGAAAAGACTCCATATGAGCTTCTAACTAGAAACAAGCCAAATGTCAAGTACTTTCGTGTATTTGGGTGCAAATGTTTCATCCTCAACAAAAGAGAACGGTTAGGAAAATTTCAATCCAAAACAATTGAAGGTATATTTGTTGGTTATGGATCAAACTCTCACGCCTATAGAGTCTACAACAAATCCAATGGATGTGTTGTAGAAACTTGTGACATGGTGTTTGATGAATTTAATGGCTCCCATGGGTAGCAAGTTGATCTAAGTGATGTAGGTGAGGAAGATTCTTCTCAAGACATTTTGACCATGGGTGTTGGTGTACTTCTTCCTATGGAACAAGAACCTCATGATGATGAAGAAGAAGATGGAGGTCTCACACATCATCAAACTACTTCAACATCCATACCACCACAAGCTCCTATTGTTCAACCGATACCCTTAGCCCATGTTGAAGAGGATGATCAAGTCTCTCTTAATGATAATCATCAAGAACAAGATCATCATCAAGAGCAAGAACAAGAAAGTCCAATCATTGATGATGAACCTCAACAAATGCAACATGAACACGAAGATCTTCCTCCACACGTGAATGATCCATATGTTGAAGATGTGGATGATGGACATGAAGTTGAACCTCGTGAAACCCTCACCTCCATCATGCCTCGAGTGGCCGGTCGTGTTGATGTTGACAAAATCCTCACCGGCATCTCGGAAGGTAGAGTCACTCGTAAACATTTGACAAACTTTTGTGCTCACTTCTCGTTTGTGTCTAGTATTGAGCCACTCAAGGTACAAGAGGCATTGATGGACAACGATTGACTAGTTGCTATGCAAGAAGAGTTGAACAGTTTTGAACGCAACCAAGTGTGGTCATTAGTCAAGAGGCCATCTACCGAGCACAACGTCATTGGAACAAAATGGATTTTCAAGAACAATCAAGATGAAAATGGTGTAATCATTCGCAACAAGGCAAGGTTAGTGGCACAAGGGTACTCACAAGTTGAAGGTTTGGACTTTGGTGAGACCTTTGCCCCCGTTTCCCGTCTTGAATCCATTCACATCTTACTTGCTTATGCCGCTTTCAATGGTTTTACATTACATCAAATGGATGTGAAGAGTGCTTTCCTTAACGGTCCTCTACAAGAAGAAGTATATGTGTCACAACCACCCGGGTTCGTTGATCCCTTTCACAAAGACTATGTGTATAAACTTCATAAGGCTTTGTATGGCCTCAAACAAGCACCTCGTGCTTGGTATGATCATCTGAAGAAGTTTTTACTCGATGATGGTTTTGTGAGAGGGGTGATCGATCCCACTCTTTTTACTAAGAGGGACAAGGGTGATTTGATCCTATGCCAAATCTATGTAGATGACATCATTTTTGGTTCTCCTAACATTCATTTGTGCAAGAAGTTTGCGGCTTCAATGACCAAGAATTTTGAAATGTCACTCAATACGGATTTGAAATTCTTTCTCGGATTTCAAATTCAACAATTTCAAGAAGGAATTTTCTTATCTCAAGCAAAGTACCTCAAGGATATTCTAGAAAAGTTTGGTATGTCTGATGCTAGTCCATGCAAGACACCCATGCCAACCAAAATTACTCTCACTAAAGACACAAATGGTACTCCTTTCGACCCATCTACTTACCGCTCTATGATTGGTTCATTGCTTTATCTTTGTGCATCTAGACCAGACATCATGTTCAGTGTACGCATGTGTGCTAGATTTCAAGCTTTCCCTATGGAAAGTCATCATAAGGCGGTTAAGCATATTCTTAGATACCTTGTTCACACCCCAAAGTTGGGCCTCTAGTACCCCAAGGATGCTAAGTTTGATCTCATTGGGTACACGGATGCGGATTGGGCTGGAGACAAAGTGGATCGTAAGTCCACATCCGGTGCATGTCAGTTTCTTGGACGATCCTTGGTGAGTTGGTCCTCGAAGAAACAAAATTGTATTGCTCTATCTACCGCAGAAGCTGAATACATTGCTGCCGCTAGTTGTGCAACTCAGTTGTTATGGATGAGGCAAACTTTGAAGGATTACGGTATCACCTATAGAAATGTGCCTCTTCTGTGTGATAATGAAAGTGCCATCAATATTGCTGAGAACCCCAAAGATCATCTCCGCACCAAACACATTGATATTAGGTATCATTTCTTGAGAGATCATCTTGAAAAGGGAGATATTCACATTGATCACATTGGCAGAGATTTTCAACTAGCAGATATCTTCACCAAACCTTTAGATGAAGCAAGGTTCTGTCGACTTAGGCGTGAACTTGGTATCTTGGAGCTTGACAACATTATGTGAAATCTAGTACCCATTCATGCATGAATCTAATGCTTGTCGTGATGTAGGCATATACTTAGGGGGAGACATTCAATTCATGAATGTTCTCACCCTACTCAATGCATAAAAAGAACCAACACTCTCAAAGTAACCATGGGTCTAGACCTATGGTGCTTTAACATGATGGAGTAGTGACTATGCACTCAAAGTTCAAATCTTTCCATGTCATGTCATGTCTACTCAGACATTGTGGCATTAGCCACCACTTGTAGTATATGGCTATGATTGGGTGAGGTAGGGTATTAGTTACTACATAAATAATTTTTTTTACTGTGGACAAAAATTGCCTTCTCCTCATCATGATCAGCACTTGCACCTTTGCCTCCTGTCAAACTTCTAGCGTCGGACGTCTGTAGGTTCCGGACGTCCGTGTGGTTCTTCAATGCCGGTCGTCCATAGGCATCCGGACGTCCGTAAATTCTTCTTTGATTACCATCGACTGGTCGTCCGGCCTCTCCGGACGTCCGTAAAATCCACTTGGGTCCCCTTAGTTGGCCTAGACGCCGAAACGACGGACGTCCGTAAGACTCCGGACTTCCATAACAAACTTTCTGTTACAATCTGTCCGGTCGTCCGAAGCCGTCGGTCGTCCGTAGAATCATCTCTGTCATCCTCTACTTTCTGTTGGTCACGACTCCGGTCGTCCGTACCCCCCGGACGTCCGGATGCATATTCGACTCCGGACGTCCGGACGTTTTTACTGGCCACTATATATACTGCGCGGTAGGGTTTCTCAACTGACCACATCCTCTATCCGCTCGTTCCCCACCGCCGCCGCCGCTCCTGCCGTGTGGCCACTCACCGCGGCCGCACGCCGCCGTGCCCCTCGCCGGGGGCTTCTCTCCTCCGCGGATCTGCAGCCCGCTTGGCGCTGCTCCAGCCCGTCCAGCCCGTCGGCCACCTGCTCCAGCACGCCGCTCGTCTCCTCCGTGTTCTTCCTTTCAAGGTAGGGCACAACCTTCCCCCATCATGCATTCACCCTGATCTATGGAGGGGTGTTGATATGTGCCTTCCTTCTCCCCTAGGTCACGATTCCTCGGTCCAAGCACTCAGCTCGCAAGCAAGTCGCCGGAGGACCGGCTCGTCCGTCTCATCGTGGTGGCTCCGACGACTCCCAGGAGGAAAATCGCCCTCGGAAATGTGCCACTCGTTCTCCCAGCTCGTCCAGTGATTCCTCCTCGGAGGGGTCGGACTTTGAGGATGAGCTTGAGGAGGTGGATCCGTCCCCAATGGTTGGTGTTCGCGTCGCTGCACCCAAGCCGGGCACTCGTCGTCCAACCTTTCACCCTCCTCCTCCTCCTCCGGTGCAACCCCACGGTGATGCTTGCCACATCTCAATTGAGCCTCCACTGCCACTCGGCCGTCATATTAAGAGTTTCAACAAGGTGCCAAAAACTTCATATCTTAAATTGCGTCGTGATGTAGATCAATTTACTGTCGTTAGGGATTCTCGGGATAGTCGCTTTCGCACAAATGTCCAAGCTAACATCTTCACCACGATTGTCATCCCTAAGGGCTTGTCACTTCATGTTTGCATTGATCTTGAGCACATTCGCACTCATCCAGAGAAATATCCGGGAGCCATTGAGCTCATTGAGTCGTCCAATCTAGCTGCTCCATTCGCCTTTCAACATGATTTTAACCACGCTGCCATCCATCAGTTTTATGCCACATGTTACTTTGCTCCTGATAACACTGTCACATGGATGACCTCCGACACTGCACTCACATCATCTTATGCTCAGTTTGTCACTGCCCTTGGATTTCCCGACACTGGGTTCAAAATCCATAAGGATGACCCCAACCATAAGCCCAAGGGCATTGCGGTCTGTGCGGATCTCCTTAGACCCATATCAACTTTGTCTGCCACTGAAAAACAAAAGGGTCTAAACCAAGTCTCCATTTGGCGCTTTCCATTCAACATCATTTATCAGTGTATCATCCGCACCATCTATCCCAAGATGGGTGACAAGGGCTCCTGCAGCAGCTACTACATTGATCTCATGCATCGCCTCTTCACATCTCCTAAAGGGAAGATCAATGTTCCACACTTTCTATGGCATGAGATCCGCCTTGCTAGCTTCCAGCACAAGAGGGCTTTTCCTCATGCACCTTTTATTCAGGCTTTTATCGAAAGTGTAGCTCCCTTTCCTATTGCCTGCACTCATGTACATGAGCGATGGGTCATTCCCGCTCACATGGCGGCTGATCATGTTCCTCCTCCTCCCGCTACTGCTAGTCGCACCGCCGCTAGTGTTCCTTCTCATGCTACCCATCCTCCTTCCAGTGCTGTCCCCTTTGGGCACATTGCTCGTTTTCTTGGGAAGGCTCACTCAGTCATGATGAAGATGTTCACCTACCATTGCTCCCAACACCACGATGTGGTCACTCGCATGGTCACTTCCAAGAACGCTCTGAAGGCTCGTCTGAGAGACTCAGGAGTGTATGATGTGAGTGACGATGAGCGTCTTCCTGCAGACCCCCCTTCTGACTTTGGTTTTCCCTCCGGTCCTGAGTGGGCTGATTTCTTCAACGAGGTTGGTGGCAGTGGTGTTCATGATGATGATGATGAGGATGATCTCTAATGCTATTATGTTTTCCCCCTAGTTCTCTATTTTCTTTGGATACTTGATGCCAAAGGGGGAGTAGGCTCCATATGCATGTTATTCTAGCTCATTATGTAATCAAACTTATTGTTATGGATGTGTTTTAGCTTGTACTGAACCTATGTTATGAGTTTGTTGAATCTGAGATTTGGTGAATCTACATGTGAAGAATTTATATAAAGTTTAACTCTTGATTATCGTGTGTATGAAATTTGGTTATACTGGAGGCATCATTTTGAGGGGGAGCCCTCATCACTTTGTTTTAGTAGTATCTATGGTATCACTTTGAAGGGGAGCTCGCTCGCTACTCATTCTTATTATGGTTATTGAGCTCCACAACAAATACTTCCGATTACTATTATGAGTATGCATATGAGTTGTCATCAACTACCAAAAAGGGGGAGACTGAAAGTGCAATCATGCCCTTAATCATATTTTGATGTTGATGACAACACATATGCTCGGGACTAATCATGTTTATCAAGTATATCTCAGGATTATGTTCCAAAGACCGTGTACATGGATCATGACTAGGGACAAAAAGCATATAACTCAAGAATGGAGATACAAGATGTTGACTTCATTTATGTTTTGTTCTTGAGTATAGGGATCCCGCACTATTAAGAGGGGATCGATGGATCTAGTGAAAAACTTGCTCAAAAGCTACTATTTCTATACCTTGCCTTCGGACGTCTGGTGTTCTACGGACGTCCGGTCCTTCTTGATTGCCCGGACGTCCGGAAGTGACGTCCGGCCACTTCCGGACGTCCAGCGTTCCACAACAAAAGCATTTCTACGGATGTCCGGAACTCTCCGGACGTCCGACACTTTCACAACAGAAGCATTTTTACGGACGTCCGGACCCTCCGGTCGTCCGTGCTCCGGATGTACGGCCCTGCTCGGACGTCAGTATCCTGTACACTGGGTTGTGGCTCACATTTTCACAGCGGCCGGTCGTCCGATGACTGTCGGACGTCCGGACCTATTTGTGCCTCCGGACGTCCGACGTTCTCCGGACGTCTGGCCCATCCTGTACCCAAAACGGTCACTTTTACCCACCACCTATATATATACCTTTCCCTTCCACGGGAGAAGGTTGACCATTCACCTTGAGCCTATCAAGAACACTCCTCACTCTCTCTCTCTCATTCATCCACACTAAATCCTAGATTCCCAAGTGTTCTAGGAGCATTTGAGAGAAGTTCTCCAATCAAGTGATAGATCCACTTCTTCCCCTTCTGTGCACCAAAGGAATTTGTGACTCGAGCAAGTTTTGAGCTTTTCCCCATCGTTCTTGTTACTCTTGGAGGTTGGAGACTCCTAGGCGGTAGGAGTCATTCGGAGAGGAATCGAACTTTGTGATTACCCTCGGAAAAGTTTGTGAGGGTTTGGAGACCACCCCAAGGTCTACCACTAGTGGTTGAGAAACGCCTCCGTGGTGTTGTCTCAAAGGGAGAATAGGGTGAGCCTTCGTGGCGTTGGTGTGCCTTCGTGGTAACATCCACCTCTCTAACGGTGACTAGCTTCCCTCCAAGGAAGTGAACATCGGCATACATCCTCGTCTCCCGGAGTTGCGGTTATTCCTAACCCTAACTCTCTACTTGTGGTTACTTGTCTCTTTACACTTATGTACATTATATTGTGCTTGCCTACTTACATGTTTGTGTTGTTTGCTTAGTACCTTGTGCTCACGTGCAATTGTTAGGCTCATCTTCATATTCCGCATTATTGCCTAAAATCGCGGAGGTGTCGTGCATTCGGTACTTGATCGGTTGGATCGCGAAGACGTTCGACTACATCAACCGCGTTACATAACACTTTCCCTTTCGGTCTACGAGGGTACGTGGACACACTCTCCCCCTTGTTGGTATGCATCACCTAGATAGATCTTGCATGATCATAGGAATTTTTTTGAAATTACCGCGTTCCCCAACAATTATCTAGTTTTGTTTTTCATTTTCCCAAAACTTGCCTAACACTTGATAACTATTTGCATCAACCGCACTTGAAACCTTGATTCACTGGGTGTTGATGAGCCAATACAAGCAAGCCCAAGAGCGTCCATCTGGAATTATGTTCTCATAACCAAGGTAATGAAGAAAGACAAGAAGGGGCCAAGGGATTCTGGCAAGCTGCGCTAAGGCGTTTTTTTCTTCTACACAACATCATTTCTTTGCATGAAAACATGGCAAACTCCATGAAGGCAGTCCAGGCAATTCCCACACATAGCATAGGGCAAAAAAACATACAAACATTTCTCAGGGGTAATCACAGGCATAATTTCCAAACAAGTCACAGATGAAACACTAACAACTCAAACTCAAAACATAAGCAAGTCATGCACACAAGATCTACACCGTGACACAAATTATAACAGGTAAGTCATACATAATGAGAAAGGAAACACATAAACACAAGGTGTGCATGCACAAAACATGAATTGGCTTTTTTCAAACAAGTTTGATGAACTATTCTTATATTCTCTTGAAGGGGCCTAATTGGATAGTTCTTCCTAGATGTCTAAAAACACGTATATCAGCCTATCATCCTCTACAGAATATAATATACAATTTTAAGTAACTAATCTATTAGAATAGAAGTAACCATGTAATGTATGCATAACAATTCTGTCAAAGAATATCCGTCATGCCAAAAAGTACATAATGGGATTGAGAAGGAATAAAGCTAATAAGGTAAAAAAGAGAGTAAATACTAAGTACTTGCGAGATGGTGTGGAAGGCCAAGACAGTAGTTGAATGAAGAAATAAACATAGAAAGAAAAAAAATAGGGCCCAACCGGGTTCGAAACGATGACCTATTGATCTACAGTCAATTGCTCTACCACTGAGCTATGGACCCATTAATATTCTTTCATTTTACCGTACTATATATATATATATAATTACACAAACAATAAGATTGGCTATAGGCCGGTATCCTTGTGTTTAAATATTAATTGGTTCACTATCTATTGTTAATGCAAATTTAAAATTAGTTTGCATCCTTACAGATTTAGATATGGATTAGAATCTAGTGTTTTTTTTTCATGATAATACGTGTCTCATTTATATCATAAGGATCATAATACAAGTCATGTACGCACCGACCTGGCAAAACTGGAAAAATAACATAACGCTAGCCTTGCACAAAGGAACACCAGCCAAGGAGTAAAATTACAAATAAGACCGGAAAACCTCAGAGCTTGACACCAACGCACGTCACTTGTCTATGGCATATCCACAACAGCCACCAAAGTAAAAAAATGACGGATCACATCCACACCCAAGCTCAATGTAGCTCCATCGTCGATATGCAGCTTTGCGGACCTCCAAGGTGGCTCACCAAAAGCGAAACTATTACCGTTGAATGAATCAGACCGGGGCAACACCCCGGACACACCATCAAACTCCAGATCTGGCACCCATACATGACTAAGACGCCGGAGGAGGAAATCATACCTACCATCCACGTACCACGAACCCATCACACGATCCACCATCTTTCAGATGCCATCGATGCAGACTATAATTTGCATCCGTCCCTGGACTACCTCTGAAGCTCCGCGCCGACGCTGGAGAAAATGCCATCACAAAGACGGAGCCCGAGGACACAGATCCACCACGAGGATGCCGCCACCGCCGTACCATCCTTGCTTGAATAGACTGGATTTTAAATCCATCCCCAACCATAGGATCGATCGCCTTGTCAGAGTAGGATCTGAGAAAACTTTATTCAGCGCCACCACCGCCGCCGCCGAAGCAAGACGATGAACGGCCTAAAAACTAAGCTACTTTAGCCTAAAACTATCCACACATGTGGATCCGGCAACCCCCCCCCCCACCACCACCATCATCATCGTCGACCGAGGTCGTCAGCGGAGGGGAGCCACCGAAGGAACTCCCTGGCGGCGGCGCTGGCAAGATTGCCTTTTCCTTCCAGAGGAACGGTAGTTAGGAGCTTACACATATGCATACAAACGAATGTGCCATCGTAAATGTGCTCATGGAATGCCGGGTCCTGGGTTGGGAAAACTATTTTTAGATTCCCTTGAAGGGGTCTGATTGGATAAATGGTCTTCCTACATGTCTAAAAATATCAACGCACGTCACTTGTCTATGGCATAACCACAACAACCACCAAAGGAAAAAAAAATGACGGATCACATCCACACCCAAGCTCGATGTAGCTCCATCGTTGATATGCAGCTTTGCGGACCTCCAAGGTGGCTCACCAAAAGCGAAACTATTACCGTTGAATGAATCAGACCGGGGCAACACCCCGGGCACACCATCAAACTCCAGATCCGGCACCCCCACATGACTAAGACGCCGGAGGAGGAAATCATACCTACCATCCACGTACCACGAACCCATCACACGATCCACCATCTTTCAGATGCCATCGATGCAGACTATAATCTGCATCCGTCCCTGGACTACCTCTGAAGCTCCGCGCCGACGCTAGAGAAAACGCCATCACAACGGCGGAGCCCGAGGACACAGATCCACCACGAGGATGCCGCCATCGCCGTACCATCCTTGCTTGAATAGACTGGATTTCAAATCCATCCTCAACCATAGGATCGATCGCCTTGTCAGAGTAGGATCTGAGAAAACTTTATTCAGCGCCACCACCGCCTCCGCCGAAGCAAAATGATGAACAGCCTAAAAACTAAGCTACTTTGGCCTAAAACTATCCACACATGTGGATCCGGCACCACCCCCCCCACCACCACCACCATCACCACCGACGACCGAGGTCGTCAGCGGAGGGCCGGAGGAACTCCCTGGCGGCACGCTGGCAAGATCGCCTTTTCCTTCCAGAGGAACGGTAGTTAGGAACTTACACATATGCACATCAACCGAATGTGCCATCGTAAATGTGCTCATGGAATGCCGGGTCCTGGGTTGGGAAAACTATTTTTAGATTCCCTTGAAGGGGCCTGATTGGATAAATGGTCTTCCTACATGTCTAAAAATACGTAATATTGGTCTATCATGCTCCACATGATATACATAATTGCCTTAATTTTGAAGTATTTGAGAACTATTCAAATAGCAATAGTGGTAACCATCTAATCTATGTAAGCATAACAATTCTCGCAAACAAGAAACGACATGCCGGAAAATGCATAACAATGAGAAGGACTAAAGCTAGATATGGTGTAAAAAAATACTTGCATGTGGAACGTCAAGACAGTAGTTGAAAAAAGAAACAAAAATAGAAAGAAAAACATAGTAGAGACCAACCACTCAAACCGATGACCTATTAATATGCAGTCTGTTCTCAAAATAAATAAATTAACATGCAGTCAATTGCTCTACCACTGAGCTATGAAGCCATTAATATTATTCCATTTGACCCCGATAAATATATAATTACACAAGCAATATGATAGACTTGTGCCCGTATCCTTGCGTTTAAATATCAATTGGTTCACTCTATTATAAATGCAAATTGAATATCAGTTTGCATCCTTACATATTCAGATACAGATTAGAACACTAGTTATGAACTTACACATACTTATATCAGTCGTATGTGCCATCATAAATTAGGTGCACGTACCGCAGGGTGTGCTCAGGGATTGCGGGTTCTAGGTTTTATGTAACATGATATTTTGGGTTATGCAAACTATTCTTAGATTCTCTTGAAGGGGCCTAAATGGTACTCCCTCCGTTCCAAAATAGATGATCATCTATTTTGGAACGGAGGGAGTATAACTGTTCTTCGTACATGTCTAAAAATACATATATTAGTCTATCATGCTCCACAGAATATAATACATAATCACCTTAATTTTGAAGTAATTGAGAACTATTCAAATAGCGGTAACCATCTAATGTATGTAAGCATAACAATTATCTCAAAGAAGAATAGACATGGCAAAAAATGCATAACGAATGAGAAGGAATATAGCTAGATATGGTAAAAGAAAAAGAGTAAATACTTGAGAAGAAAGTGTGGAGGGCCAAGACAACAGGGCCCAATCAGGTTTGAACAGGTGACCTATTGATCTACAGTCAATTGCTCTACCACTGAGCTATGGACCCATTTATGTTATTGTAAATGACCCTAATTAATATATAGTTACACAAGATATAAGATAGAGGTGCAATCTTTGTGTTTAAATATTATTTGGTTCACTCTGTATTATGAATGAAAATTGAACATCAGTTTGTATCCTTGCAGATTTAGATATGGATTAGAGCGCTAATTAGGAACTTACACATACTCATATCAGTTGTATGCGCCATAATAAATTAGATACAGACCCTTGGCCTTAACTTACGTGCTAAGGCGCAAGTAAATTTCCATGGACATTTTCCTATGTTGGCCTACAACAGTTTTTCCTAGTCAGTATGTCTACAAAATAAATTTTTGAAACGCAGCCTTATCTAGAAAGAGAAGTCAGGAATGTCCCGTAACATTACAACAAAATCATTCTGAGGTTTTGATACGCTAATATGTACTTCAAGCTGTGCTCACGGATTGCCAATTCCAGCTTTTAAGTAACATGCTATTTTGGGGTTATGCAAACCATTCTTAGATTCTTTTAAAAGGGCCTAATTGGAGAAATGTTCTTCCTACGTGTCTAAAAATACGTATATCAGTCTATCATGGTCCACAGAATATAATACATATCTGCCATAATTTTGAAGTAATTGAGAACTATTCAAACAGCGGTAACCAACTAATGTAAGCATAACAATCCCATGAAAGAAGAATCGACATGCCAAAAAATACATAAGGCATGAAAAGGAATAAAGCTAGATATGTTGAAAAAGAAGAGTAAATACTTGCGAAGAAAGTGTGACAGTAGTTGAAAAAGAAGATAAAAATAGAAAGAAAAATACATATATTAGTCTATCATGCTCCACAGAATATAATACATAATCACCTTAATTTTGAAGTAATTGAGAACTATTCAAATAGCGGTAACCATCTAATGTATGTAAGCATAACAATTATCTCAAAGAAGAATAGACATGGCAAAAAATGCATAACGAATGAGAAGGAATATAGCTAGATATGGTAAAAGAAAAAGAGTAAATACTTGAGAAGAAAGTGTGGAGGGCCAAGACAACAGGGCCCAATCAGGTTTGAACAGGTGACCTATTGATCTACAGTCAATTGCTCTACCACTGAGCTATGGACCCATTTATGTTATTGTAAATGACCCTAATTAATATATAGTTACACAAGATATAAGATAGAGGTGCAATCTTTGTGTTTAAATATTATTTGGTTCACTCTGTATTATGAATGAAAATTGAACATCAGTTTGTATCCTTGCAGATTTAGATATGGATTAGAGCGCTAATTAGGAACTTACACATACTCATATCAGTTGTATGCGCCATAATAAATTAGATACAGACCCTTGGCCTTAACTTACGTGCTAAGGCGCAAGTAAATTTCCATGGACATTTTCCTATGTTGGCCTACAACAGTTTTTCCTAGTCAGTATGTCTACAAAATAAATTTTTGAAACGCAGCCTTATCTAGAAAGAGAAGTCAGGAATGTCCCGTAACATTACAACAAAATCATTCTGAGGTTTTGATACGCTAATATGTACTTCAAGCTGTGCTCACGGATTGCCAATTCCAGCTTTTAAGTAACATGCTATTTTGGGGTTATGCAAACCATTCTTAGATTCTTTTAAAAGGGCCTAATTGGAGAAATGTTCTTCCTACGTGTCTAAAAATACGTATATCAGTCTATCATGGTCCACAGAATATAATACATATCTGCCATAATTTTGAAGTAATTGAGAACTATTCAAACAGCGGTAACCAACTAATGTAAGCATAACAATCCCATGAAAGAAGAATCGACATGCCAAAAAATACATAAGGCATGAAAAGGAATAAAGCTAGATATGTTGAAAAAGAAGAGTAAATACTTGCGAAGAAAGTGTGACAGTAGTTGAAAAAGAAGATAAAAATAGAAAGAAAAATACATATATTAGTCTATCATGCTCCACAGAATATAATACATAATCACCTTAATTTTGAAGTAATTGAGAACTATTCAAATAGCGGTAACCATCTAATGTATGTAAGCATAACAATTATCTCAAAGAAGAATAGACATGGCAAAAAATGCATAACGAATGAGAAGGAATATAGCTAGATATGGTAAAAGAAAAAGAGTAAATACTTGAGAAGAAAGTGTGGAGGGCCAAGACAACAGGGCCCAATCAGGTTTGAACAGGTGACCTATTGATCTACAGTCAATTGCTCTACCACTGAGCTATGGACCCATTTATGTTATTGTAAATGACCCTAATTAATATATAGTTACACAAGATATAAGATAGAGGTGCAATCTTTGTGTTTAAATATTATTTGGTTCACTCTGTATTATGAATGAAAATTGAACATCAGTTTGTATCCTTGCAGATTTAGATATGGATTAGAGCGCTAATTAGGAACTTACACATACTCATATCAGTTGTATGCGCCATAATAAATTAGATACAGACCCTTGGCCTTAACTTACGTGCTAAGGCGCAAGTAAATTTCCATGGACATTTTCCTATGTTGGCCTACAACAGTTTTTCCTAGTCAGTATGTCTACAAAATAAATTTTTGAAACGCAGCCTTATCTAGAAAGAGAAGTCAGGAATGTCCCGTAACATTACAACAAAATCATTCTGAGGTTTTGATACGCTAATATGTACTTCAAGCTGTGCTCACGGATTGCCAATTCCAGCTTTTAAGTAACATGCTATTTTGGGGTTATGCAAACCATTCTTAGATTCTTTTAAAAGGGCCTAATTGGAGAAATGTTCTTCCTACGTGTCTAAAAATACGTATATCAGTCTATCATGGTCCACAGAATATAATACATATCTGCCATAATTTTGAAGTAATTGAGAACTATTCAAACAGCGGTAACCAACTAATGTAAGCATAACAATCCCATGAAAGAAGAATCGACATGCCAAAAAATACATAAGGCATGAAAAGGAATAAAGCTAGATATGTTGAAAAAGAAGAGTAAATACTTGCGAAGAAAGTGTGACAGTAGTTGAAAAAGAAGATAAAAATAGAAAGAAAAATACAAAAGGGCCCAACCGGGTTCGAACCGGTGACCTATTGATCTGCAGTCAATTGCTCTACCACTGAGCTATGGACCCATTGTTGCGTTTACATTTGACCTTAATTAATGTAAACCCATTTGTGAGCTGCGATTATCAATATTTGGTGTTAGTGCTCTCTTATCATATTTGACTTTCTCTGTTGCATATTATCACTGATATGTCTTTTTTTGAAATCTTATCACTGATATTTCTTAACGTATTCTGTTGCAATGTATTTGGAAAAATGTTATAGAATTTATATGTATAGCTGACATGATTTTTATTCCGAGTCTTTTCTTCTGGATTAATAATAAAACAATCATCTGATATGACTGCATCTCCCGTTTTCTATGCTTGCATGTTTATTGGCGCGGGATACCAAAAAGGGTGTGCTATATATAGCTCACAAAAATGGCGAGAATACGTGAAAACAAGGATTGTTCCGAGACCCCAAAACGGTGTACTATAACCGACGAAAACGGTCATAAACACAAAAATGGGGAGTTTTCAGGATATCCTAGTAACTCTGTACCCGGATCCACCTGACATGCCTAACACTGCAGTAACCATTTACTAGGCTCTGCCGGACCTTGAATGGTCTTGAGATCTCAAAACGGTGTGCATACATTAGTACCATGCTGATCAGACTAGAAAAGAAAAGCTTAAATTCTTGTCATTTGGTCATGCTGCAAAGTAGAGGCAAATGAGCATCTTGGTACCCAGCAAAGTATTTTTCAACTTTCTCCATACTTGCAGCAGATGTGGCTTGCATTATTCCACGTATTAGGTCCGAAAATAAAAGCAAGTTAACATCAGCTGATCAGTCAATTCCTATGAGTGTTAGGTCCGAAAATATCAATACGAAGCACATCAGCTTAGCTGTACAATAGACAACGGAGACCCCACCTTGAATGAGAGTTATAAGCCTGGTACATTGTCTTCATTCATCTGTCCTAGATGTGTCATTCTCCTTGAGGACTTTTCATCGAGCTTGGTGACCGTCAAAAGTCGAACTTGATCAACTGATATGAGTATGTGTAAGTTGGATACTCATATCAGTGCATTAAAAAGCTTTTGACATGGTTGATAGTGTGACACTGAAGCACCCTGTATGTGTCCACCTAGAAATGAACGGTCCTCTTATAAGTAGTAGTACTTGTGCCGCCGTGAGCTCAAACCATCTCTGCAACCATGGCTCCTGCTCTTGCCCTTCTGCTTGCCACCACTTCCCTCTTCTGCTTATCCTCTCTGCTTTTAGTACCAAGAGCTGTAGTAGCACATGATATTCTACCATTACGATCCTCTCTAACCGTCGAAGCCTTCCAAACCGACATACTGCAGTCGCCAGATGGCACCTTCTCCTGCGGCTTCTACAACATCTACACCAACGCCTTCACATTTTCGATATGGTACTCCAAGGCGGCAGACAAAACCGTCGTGTGGAGTGCAAATCGCGACCGCCCTGTCCATGCCAAAAGGGCAGCCTTCACCTTGCAGAAGGATGGCAACATGGTCCTCAAAGATTATGATGGCGCGCTTGTGTGGCAAGCTGGTGGCAACTTCACAAATGTTCAGCATGCTCAGCTGTTGAATACTGGCAATTTCATCTTGAAGAATACCGATGGTAAGATACTGTGGCAAAGTTTTGATTCGCCCACAGACACTTTCCTGCCAACTCAGCCCATCACCGTTTCTACAAAGTTAGTGTGTACAACCCAATCACGTGCTCCTGGTAACTACATCTTCCGTTTCAGTGATGTTTCAATATTGTCACTTATATATGAGATTCCTCAAGTTTCGGATATATACTGGCCAGACCCTGATCATTCTCTCTTTCAGAATAATAGAAACCAATATAACAATACTAGGTTGGGGATTTTGGAGATTGACGGGAGTTTTGGGTCGAGTGATTTTGCCGATGGTCGGCTACTTGTGGCCTCTGATGCAGGGCCAGGGATTAAGAGAAGGCTAACTCTAGATCCCGATGGTAATCTCCGGTTGTACAGCTTGAATGACTCAGATGGGTCATGGTCAGTTTCAATGGTAGCAATGTCCCAACCTTGCAACATCCATGGCATATGTGGTCCTAATGGAATATGTCACTACTCACCTAAACCTACATGTTCATGTGCACCAGGCTATGTGATGAGCAACCCGGGTAATTGGACTGAAGGCTGCAGGGCTATTGTCAACATAACATGTGATCATCAGGAACCTATGAAGTTTGTGAAACTCAAGAACACAGATTTTTGGGGCTCTGATCAGAAACATATGTTCTCAGTTTCTTTTCATGCTTGTAGGGATATCTGCATGGGCGACTGCACCTGCAAAGGCTTTCAGTACAAGGAAGGTGACGGGTTATGCTATACGAAAGCTAGCCTTTTCAGTGGATGGACCTACCCAATAAACGATCCGCGAACAATATATCTCAAGCTTCCTGCAAGGGTGAATGTTTCAGATACAGCTTTTCCTCGCTCTGACGTGTTTGATTCTGCACCACCTCATCTTGACTGTAGCCAGATGAACATACCACCAATTCTACAAGTGCATAACAGTAACACTGGTGCAGAAGAACCAAAATGGATCTACTTCTATGGTTTCATAGCTGCATTTTTTGTTGTTGAAGTTTCCTTTATAGCATTCGCATGGTTCTTTGTTTTGAGAAGAGAGCTTAGGCCATCAGAAGTATGGGCGGCCGAGGAAGAATACAAGGTGATGACTAGTCATTTTAGAAGATACAGCTATAGAGAACTTGTGAAGGCGACAATGGATTTCAAGGTTGAGCTAGGAAGGGGAAGCTCCGGCGTGGTGTACAAAGGTGTCTTAGAAGATGAAAGGCCAGTTGCTCTGAAGATGCTGGAGCATATAAGTCGGGGCAAAGAAGAGTTCCAAGCTGAATTGAGTGTGATTGCTAGGATTTACCACATGAATCTGGTGAGAATATGGGGGTTTTGTTCGGAAGGATCCCACCGGCTGTTGGTTTGCGAATATGTCGAGAATGGCTCACTGGCTAGCATTTTGTTCAGTGACAACATCTTGCTGGACTGGAAGCAACGGTTCAACATCGCATTAGGTGTTGCGAAAAGGTTGGCCTATCTTCACCATGAGTGCCTAGAATGGGTCATCCACTGCGATGTGAAACCCGAGAATATACTCTTGGACCAAAACTTCGAGCCTAAGATCACCGACTTTGGTTTGGCAAAGTTACTAAACCGAGGTGGGTCCAACCAGAACACATCTCATGTGCGAGGAACAACGGGCTACATTGCTCCCGAGTGGATCTCCGGCCGCCCTATCACGTCGAAAGTCGATGTGTATAGCTATGGGATCGTGCTTCTTGAGCTTCTATCTGGAAGCAGAGTATCGGAGTTGACCGTCGGTTCAGATGCAGAGGTGCACACGGTGCTCAGGAAGCTTGTCACCATGCTTGCAGATAAACTGGAAGGAGGTGATGATTCTTGGATTGATGAATTTGTGGATTGCAAATTGGGTGGGCAATTCAGCTATGTGCAGGCTAGAACGATGATCAAATTGGTCGTTTCTTGTTTGGAGGAAGATACAAGAAAGAGGTCGACCATGGAATCTGTTGTTCAGACTCTCCTATCATTAGATGAAGATGATAAGTAGTATTAATTTGATTTTCTTGGTATATGTTTTAAATAAGGCAACAATATATGATTGTAAGGTCAAGGATGTATATGTGCAACAATGTGGAAAAACTATGATATTTCTTCTAATCGTAGTCATTGATTAAAAAAAAGTACTCCCTTTAGTGATCTAAACGCTCTTATAAAAGTTTACAGAGGGAGTAATAGATTGATTCTAATGCATAAGTGTGGGATAGATTTAGTAAGCAACATAAAGCGAAAGACGGGGTAGTTGTACATGCGAGGCCATTGCCGTTAGTGTGTTGTATCTTGATTTCTAGCCTTAAGAGCAAAAGGTTAGGCCATGAGTTACATTTTGAAGATGTCAAGATCGCGTCCAGCTTTGTTCGCCTTTAATAGCGCTTATGTGTATCCTAATTAGATTATTTTTAATTGATTTTCTTATGGAGGGTTTGCAAAAAAGATTATATCAAAGATAATGTAGACTTTACGGTTCAATTGAAGAATTTTATTTTGTTTCTCTAAAGTTTATGCAAAGTACTCCCTCCGTTTCAAAATAGATGATCCAATTTTGTACAACCCGTTCTAAAATAGATGACCCAACTTTGTACAAGTTGGGTCATCTATTGAACCGTAAATAGATGACCCAACTTTGTACAACCCGTTTCAAAATAGATGACCCAACTTTATACTAACTTTGTATAAAGTTGGGTCATCTTTTTTTGAAACGGAGGGAGTATATATATTTGGTCCTTCAAAAAAATGTTGTGCTACATTTCTCTCATGTTTTCAAACTGGACATGGGCCGTCCAAAACGAGACATGGGGATGACGTGTCCCCGGTTTTGAATCTCACTTTGCCTTGCCAAATGGCGGTCAAAGTCAGCTCCAGTGCCACGTCATATCTTCTTCTTCTCTCCGTGGCAGGCATTTTGTCGAGCACCTTGTGCGCCGCGGCGACCCTGCACATTTCCCTCGCCGCCGCCGGGGACACAGAGCGACGGGCTGATGCAGTCCGGCCCGGGTGGAAGGCGTGGCAGCAAGCCGGGAGGACCCGCGCTCGTCCTTGTTCACGAACCCGGAGCTCCTGCACTGATGAAAGAGAGACTGAAAATGTGCGGTGTGCTTACATGCATGATGGAAGCACATCGACATGGCTCAGCCCGGTTTGCTCCTTGTACATTCAGATCACAGGCACTGCTGGCCAAGACACCATTCAAGTTGAGTAAACAATAAAATACCACATTTGGGGCTAGCGTTATACAAAATTACCACTTACTTTAGTTTCTCAAAAAGACACTACTATTTTGGTTGACTGTTTGAAAGAAAAAACACTAGTGACTGAAGCGTTAACATTTAACTGCGACTATGATAATGTTGGCCCCCGTCAGACATGACATGGCATAAATGTCAGCACCGTCAGCTTTGACCGTTATGACAGGTGAAGCACACATGTCGGTCCCTTTCAAAAAACAAGCAACTGGATCCCTGTAACTTTTTAAACAAAGCAATCAGGTCCATCTAACATTTTCGGAAAAAACAATAGAGTCCCTGTAACTTTTTTTAAAAAGTAATCGGGTCTTTGTGCTGGCACTGGTCGTGGCTGCACCGGCCGACCGTGGTGGTGGCCGGTCGTGGCTGTTGCGGCCTTGGCTATGTTGTTGTGGTGCTGCTGCCCTCTATCGCAGTTGTTGTTGCTTGTTGCTAAGCACAAGATCCAGCTCAAAGGGAGGCTGACGGTGGCGGCGACAACAGGGCCCAGAGTTTGCAACGCCTCGTCTTCATGTGCGGCCGCGCGAGCTTCTCCTCCTCCGCCCTCCAGCATGGAAGGCCACCAGAGCAGTAGGAAGGTCACCGGTGCATGAGAGGGTGGTTGGGCACCGGCTGGGAGCAAGAGGGAGCGGTTGGGCGCTGTCTGGAAGCAGCATGAGGCGGCGGCGGGGGTGTGCGCAGGCTGCTCGCGTGGTAGCAGTGCTCAGGCGACCAACTGTCCGGCCACTATAGTGAGCGTGGTGGACTAGTGCAGAGAAAAGGGATCCTCGACGGGGTACAGAGAAAAGGGAGACATAGGAGAAGAAGGTGACATGTGGGCCCTACCTGGTCATAACGGTCAGCTTAACTGTTTACATAACGCTGTTGACTTTTTGCCACGTGAAGTTGACGAGCGGGCCCTCCATGTAAAAAACCGGACTAAGACATAACCATTCACTCATTAATGTTTTTGGAACAACCAACAAAAATAGTGATAGTAAGAGCTTTTTGAGAAATTAAAGAAAGTACTCCTAGTTTTCGTAACACTAGCTCCAAATGGGGTAGGTTTTTGCTATTTACTCCATTCAAGTTCGACCAAGGAACTCAAGTAAGAGCAGGGGAAATGATATTCTACGCACGGTAAGTACTTATCTCTTTCCTTCAAATTATTCGAAGTTCTATTTTTCAAAAGCAAAATTGCTAAATGGAGGACGAGCTCCATGGAGCTCTTTTTTGATTTTTTTCCATAATTAGCATTTTGAAGTTATAAAAAGTTCTAAAAAATCACACACGTTTATATGGATGTTGTTAGGAAATATGCAACTTGTATTACCAGGAGGCCATAGGCCAGTATATATACATGTACATGTGTGGACTATATGCAGGAAACCCTTTATACAATAGGGTAAATACGAAAGGTTACATGGCTATATATATAATACTCTAACACCCCCCCTAAAACTCATGGTGGATTAACAACACTGACTTTGAAGAGATAGAAGCCATGCCGCGCTCTAGTCTGGGCCTTCGTCAGGAAATCCGCTAACTGTAACTCGGAAGGAACATTCTGAAGAGCAATAACCTGATCCTGCACACCAGCGCGCACATAGAAAGCATCAACACCAATATGCTTGGTGAGCTCATGCTTCACAGGATCGCGCGCAATGCTAATAGCGTCTGTACTGTCAGATAAAAGCAGGATAGGTGTAGTAACAGAAACACCAAAATCCTGAAGTAACCACCGTAACCAAGTCACCTCTGCCGTCAAAAGAGCCATAGCTCGTAACTCAGCATCTGCACTCGAATGGAAAACTGCAGTCTGTTTCTTCGTCTTCCAGCCAATGAGAGAACCACCAAGAAAAACACAGTAAGCAAAAAGTGAACGTCGATCAGAGGTATCACTAGCCCACGTAGCATCCGAATAGGCCTGAAGTTGTAAAGAACTAGATAGAGGAAAGAATAGACAGTGAGAGACCGTGCCCCGAAGATATCGGAGAACACGAAGGAGGTGACTATAGTGAACCGAAGTGGGAGTAGAGACAAACTAACTCAGAATATGAACCGGATAAGAGATATCCGGACGAGTAACAACTAGATATACAAGACTCCCAACAAGATGACGATAATGCGTCGGGTCAGGCAAGGGGTCACCATCGGTATCACGGAGGTGAACATTGAGCTCCGTGGGAGTCTCAACAATGTGCTCATCAGTAAGAGCAGCATGAGCAAGAAGATCCTGTATATACTTTTCCTGGGATATAAAAAAGTCATTAGAGGTAGAAGAGACTTCAATCCCAAGAAAGTAGCGAAGAGGTCCAAGATCGGACATAAGAAACTGCTCACTAAGACGGGCCTTTACAAAGGCAATATACTCAGGGTCGTCGCCAGTGATGATCATGTCATCAACATAGAGAAGAAGAAGAGTCCGACCACGAGGAGAAAGATGGACAAACAATGATGGATCATGAGCACTCCCTAAAAACCAGCGACAGTCACCACAGAGGCAAAACGCTCAAACCAAGCGTGAAGGGCTTGCTTAAGGCCATAGAGAGAGCGACAAAGACAACATATCATGCCATCAGGAACAGAATACCGAGGTGGTGGCTGCATATATACCTCCTCACGCATCTACCATTAAGAAAGGCATTCTTAACATCAAGCTGAGATACAGATCAGTGGTGTGCAGAGGCCACGGCAAGAAGTGTACAAATAGTGGTCATATGGGCCACAGGAGCAAAAGTCTTCTCGTAATCACGACCATGCTCCTGCTGAAAGCCACGAACCACAAGACGAGCTTTGTAATGCTCAAGGGAACCATCGGAGCGAGTATTAACCTTGTAGACCCACTTACAAGTGATGGGATGGACACCTGGAGGAAGAGAAACAAGATCCCATGTACCAGTGCATTCAAGAGCAGCAATCTCAATCGCAAACTGCCATTCAGGATGAAAACAGCCTCACGATAAGAAGCCGTCTCAAGAACAGCAGCACCAACGGTTGGAAAACCAAGGCGATCAACAGGCACGGACGAGGACGCAAGCCATAGGTAGGCTGAGACGAGGAGGACGACACATCAGCAGACGCATCCACAGTACGTGAACGACGAGTGTAATACTGAGGAAAAGATGGAAGAATACGAGGAGAAATAGCTAAGGTAGAATCAGGAGGTGGAGATGAAGAAATCACCGGGGAGGAAGGTGCAGAATCTGGTGACATGCGAGGTGAGGAAACCGTGGGAGATGGTGGCGGCAAATCGGCAAGCGGTGGAGAAGTAGAGTGAGCAGGACGGAGAGACAAGGGCTCAACCAGAGTGATAGGTGTGTCGGGAAAAGTGAGGAAAGAGATATCCTCCACTGAAAAGGTCAAGGAAGATGGACGCGGGTAGAAGGGACGAGACTCATCAAAAGTCACATCCCGAGAAATACGCATCCGACGACCGATAGGATCCCAACAATGATAGCCCTTATGCTCATCACTATAGCCTAAGAAAACACACTCAACAGACTGAGCGGTCAATTTGATGTGTTCGCGAGGGGCAAGAAGAACATAGCAAACACAACCAAATAAGCGAAGCATCGAATAATCAGGAGAACAATCAAAGAAACACTCGAAAGGAACAACATCCTGGAGAGCAGCGGATGGCTGAAGGTTAATGAGATAGGTGGAGGTGAAGATAGCTTCGGCCCAAAAATGAGGTGGAAGAGAAGCGGCGATCATCAACGCACGAGCCGTCTCAAGAAGGTGGCGATGCTTTCTCTCAGCCATGCCATTCTAAGCATGAGCACCAGGACAAGAGAACTGAGGAAGATTGGCCTGCTCAGCAAGAACACCACGCAACATCTTGGAAATATACTCGCCAGCGGAGTCAGCACAGAACACACGAATAGGCGAAGAGAACTGAGTGTGAACCATGGCAGCAAAGCGCTTATAGATGGAAAGAACCTCACTTCAAGAAGTCATAAAATAAAGCCAAGTGTAACGAGAGAAATCATCTATGAAAGTAATATAGTATCGATGGCCCCCTTTCGAAGCGAAGGGAGCCGGACCCCATACATCAGAATGGACTAAATCAAAAGGACGCTGAGACACCGACTCACTAGTAGGATAAGGTAACTGAATCTGTTTTCCTAGTCTACAACCCTGACACTCTAAAGAGACATCTCCTAAGACAGACCCCAGAAGACCTCGACTAACTAATGATGACAAGCGAGACCCACAAAGATGACCAAGTCGATGATGCCACCGCTGGAAGGAGCCGGTAGCTGAAGCGACGGAAGCGGATGGACTGGCAATAGTGGTGGCAGCGGAAGGAACATGAAGCTAGTCTAGCTCCCAAAGACCATGAGAGTCATGGCGGCGAGGGCCAGCCCCAACCAAAGTGTGCGTTTGACGATCCTGAACAAAACAAGAGTCAACGTCAAGGATGACGCGACAACCAGAATCAGTAAGTTGACCAGCAGAAAAAAGATTCATGGTAAGTCGAGGAACATGAGCAACATTAGGAATAGAGTAAGAAGATGTGGTAAGATTGCCTCGACTAGCAACAGAAAGAGGAGTACCATCGGCAGTGAGTACATGAACAGGAAAATCAAGCGATTTAAGAGAGGACAAATGTGAAGAATGAGAAGACATATGGAAAGAAGCTCCGGAGTCCAGAACCCACGAGGATGCACCTCACTGTGTAGAGGGTGGTTGCTGATGACCCACAAGTATAGGGGATGTATCATAGTCCTTTCGATAAGTAAGAGTCTCGAACCCAACGAGGAGCAGAAGGAAATGATAAGCAATTTTCAGCAAGGTATACTCTGCAAGTACTGAAATAAGTGGTAACAAATAGTTTTGTGATAAGATAAATTGTAATGAGCAACAAGTAACAAAAGTAAATAAAATGCAGCAAGGTGGCCCAATCCTTTTTGTAGCAAAGGACAAGCCTAGACAAACTCTTATAATAGGAAAAGCGCTCCCAAGGACACATGGGAATATCGTCAAGCTAGTTTTCATCACGCTCATATGATTCGCGTTCGGTACTTTGATAATTTGATATGTGGGTGGACCGGTGCTTGGGTGCTGTTCTTACTTGAACAAGAATCCCACTTATGATTAACCTCTATTGAAAGCATCCGCAACTACAACAAAAGTATTAAGGTGAACCTAACCATAGCATGAAACATATGGATCCAAATCAGCCCCTTACGAAGCAACACATAAACTAGGGTTTAAGATTCTGTCACTCTAGCAACCCATCATCTACTTATTACTTCCCAATGCCTTCCTCTAGGCCCAAATAATGGTGAAGTGTTATGTAGTCGACGTTCACATAACACCACTAGAGGCTAGACAACATACATCTTATCAAAATATCGAACGAATACCAAATTCACATGACTACTGATAGCAAGACTTCTCCCTTGTCCTCAGGAACAAACGTAACTACTCACAAAACATATTCATGTTCATAATCAGAGGGGTAATAATGTGCATAAAGGATCTGAACATATGATCTTCCACCAAATAAACCAACTAGCATCAACTACAAGGAGTAATCAACACTACTAGCAACCTACTAGCACCAATCCCGGACTTGGAGACAAGAATTGGATACAAGAGATGAACTAGGGTTTGGAGATGAGATGGTGCTGGTGAAGATGTTGATGGAGATTGCCCCCTCCCGATGAGAGGAGCGTTGGTGACGATGATGGTGATGATTTCCCCCTCCCTGAGGGAAGTGTTCCCGGCAGAACAGCTCTGCCGGAGCCCTAGATTGGTTCCGCCAAGGTTCCGCCTCGTGGCAGCGGAGTCTCGTCCCGAAAGGTTGCCTTCTATTTTTTCTCATTGAAAGACTTCATATAGGAGAAGACGGGCGTCGGAGAGCCACCAGGGGGCCCATGAGGTAGGGGGGCGCGCCCAGGGGGGGGCCACCCTTGTGAGCAGGGTGTGGCCCCCCTGGCCTTCATCTTTGGCGACGATTTTTCTTTATTTATTTTAAGATATTCCATGGAGTTTCAGGACTTTTGGAGTTGCGCAGAATAGGCCTCCAATATTTGCTCCTTTTCCAGCCCAGAATTCCAGCTGCCGGCATTCTCCCTCTTCATGTAAACCTTGTAAAATAAGAAAGAATAGCCATAAGTATTGTGACATAACGTGAAATAATAGCCCATAATGCAATAAATATTGTCATAAAAGCATGATGCAAAATGGACGTATCAACTCCCCCAAGCTTAGACCTCGCTTGTCCTCAAGCGAAAAGCCGATAACAATAAATATGTCCTCATGTTTAGAGGTAGAGGCGTCGATAAAAATAAAATACGGACATGAAGGCATCATGATTATTTTCATAACAGGAACATAAAAAGATTTTGTCACATGATTACTTATGTTCAAGTGATGATCTTTTCACAAAGCCAAAAGCATGAATCAAAAACCTTATTGAGCACCAACAAATTATAACCTTAGTCATTGAAGCAATTACAATTTATCATAACATCGGAAAGAGTCTATGCCAGAGCTTAAAAGCAAGTCCACATACTCAACTATCACTTAGTCCTTCATAATTGCTAACACTCACGCGATACTTGTGGTTATGGAGTTTTAATCAAACACAGCGAAAGATAGGGGCTTATAGTTTTGCCCCACAACCTTTTACCTCAAGGGTAATGTCAACAATAATAATTCATGCACCCCTACATCCAATTATATATATATATATATATATATATATATATATATATATATATATATATATATATCATGTTCTTTCCAGCATGCTGAGCTTGCCAAAGGATAAAATAAAAAGGGAAAGGTGAAGATCACCGTGACTCTTGCATAAGGTAGAGGATAATAATAAAAGATAGGCCCTTCGCAGAGGGAAGCAGAGGTTGTCATGCGCATTTAGGGTTGATACACAAAATCTTAATGCAAAAGAACATCACTTTATATTGCCCCTTGTATGTGAACCTTTATTATGCAGTCCGTCGCTTTTATTGCGTCCACAACAAGTTCGTACAAAGCTTATTTCTCTGCACTAATAAGTCATGCATATTTAGAGAGCAATTTTTATTGCTTGCACCGATGACAACTTACTTGAAGGATCTTACTCAATCCATAGGTAGATATGGTGGACTCTCATGGCAAAACTGGTTTAAGGGTATTTGGAAGCACAAGTAGTATTTCTACTTGGTGCTGAGAATTTGGCTAGCATGAGGGGGAAAGGCAAGCTCAACACGTTAGAGGATCCATGACAACATACTTTATCTCAGATGTAAGAAAACATAACTCATTATGTTGTCTTCCTTGTCCAACATCAACTCTTTAGCATGTCATATTTTAATGAGTGCTCCCAATCATAAAAGATGTCAATGATAATATATCTATATGTGAAACCTCTCTTTCCTTATTACTTCCTATTAATTGCAACGATGACCAAAGCTATATTTGCCAACTCCCAACAACCTTTAATCATCATACTCTTTCTATGTGAAGTCATTACTTCCACTAAGATCAATATGAACTCTTTGATTCTTTTTATTCTTTTTCTTATAATCACCCAAGATCATGGCAAAATACTCAAGCCCTTGACCCAACACTAATCTTTATTATATAGCTCACAGACTCAATTACAAAGAAGGATCATAAAGCAAAACTCAAAACTAGATCATGCCATGACTTTATTCTACTAAATCAAGATACTACTAAATAGATCGAACTAAGAAAAATGGTAAAGATAGGAGTTGTGATGGTGATACGATACCAGGGCACCTCCCCCAAGCTTGGCAGTTGCCAAGGGGAGTGCCCATACCCATGTGATTATGTCTCCTTCTTTGTTGTTGGCGGTGGAGGTGTTGTTGATGATGCGAGCTTGTCGTCCACCTTCCATGGCATAGGCTCACCATCATAGAAGGATGATCGTGTCTCCGGAATCCTCCAATCTGCAGCCAAACTCATCCTTTTGAATCTATATTCATACTCACAGTTTTGGTTTTGCAGATCATAGATTTGGGCTTGGAGGTGCTCGATCTTCTCATGTAGCTTGAATATGGCCTCCTCGGTCTTCTTGGCATCCGGCTCGTAGTTGTTGGTGAACTCCGCGAGCATCTTGTGGGTAGCATTGATTCCACGCTCCACCATCCCCTGGTACTTGAAAACTTGTTGCTCCATTGCTTCGAGCCTCGACTCCACGCTTCCGATTCCCTTTGGTCCCTCAACATCGCAGATGTGCAGCAACCCATCACGCATCTCAATGGTTTGAGGGTGTCGCAGCACCTCCGCGAGGTAAGGGTTGATCACCTTCTCGAAGAACTTGTCCTTGGAAGCACTTGGGGTCATCATGATGATCTAGACCTGTCAGAAAAACAGCTCGAAACAAGAACAGGGGAGATTTGCATGATACGAGAGTCAAAACCTTCGGGAGTATATATAATGAATTTTTATCAACCAAAATACGTATCGTGCAAGAAAACGGAGTCCGGAGGGCACACGAGGTGCTCACGAGGTAGGGGGGCGCCCAGGGGGGTAGGGTGCGCCCTCCACCCTCGTGGAGGCCTCGTGTCCTTCCCGGACTGCCACTTATTTTTCTATTTTTCTAAATATTCCAAAACGGAGAAATATTGCCTTAAAAATTGTTTTGGAGTCGGTTTACTTACCGTAACACATACCTATTCCTTTTCGGAGTCTGAAACGGGCTGGAAAGTGTCCCTTATGCATTCCTCCGGGGTTACGGTTTCAATAATATTGGTTTCAACATTTATAGGATTACCTGAGATATAGTGTTTGATCCTTTGACCGTTTACCACCTTTGGATTTGTGCCTTCGAAGTTGTTAATTTTTATGGCACCGGAACGATAGACCTCCTCGATAACGTAGGGACCTTCCCATTTGGAGAGAAGTTTTCCTGCAAAAAATCTTAAACGAGAGTTGTATAGCAATACATAATCACCTACATTAAACTCACGCTTTTGTATCCTTTTGTCATGCCATCTTTTAACCTTTTCTTTAAACAACTTGGCATTTTCATAAGCTTGGGTTCTCCATTCATCAAGTGAGCTAATATAAAATAACCTCTTCTCACCGGCAAGTTTGAAATCATAGTTGAGCTCTTTAATAGCCCAATATGCCTTATGTTCTAGTTCGAGAGGTAAGTGACAAGCTTTTCCATAAACCATTTTATACGGAGACATACCCATAGGATTTTTATATGCAGTTCTATAGGCCCATAATGCATCATCAAGTTTCTTGGACCAATTCTTTCTAGACCTATTGAAAGTCTTTTGCAAAATTAATTTGAGCTCTCTATTGCTCAATTCTACCTGACCACTAGACTGCGGGTGATAAGGAGATGTGATTCTATGATTAACGTCATATTTAGCAAGCATCTTACGGAAAGCACCATGAATAAAATGTGAACCACCATCAGTCATTAAATATCTAAGGACTCCAAACGTCAGAAAAATAACTTCCTTAAGCATTTTAATAGAAGTGTTATGATCAGCACTACTAGTTGGAATAGCTTCCACCCACTTAGTAACGTAATCAATAGCAACTAGAATATGAGTATATCCATTAGAGGCAGGAAAAGGTCCCATATAATCAAAGCCCCAAATGTCAAATGGTTCAATAACAAGTGAATAATTCATAGGCATTTCTTGACGTCTACTAATATTACCAATTCTTTGACATTCATCGCAAGACAAAACAAACTTACGGGCATCCTTGAAGAGAGTAGGCCAATAAAAACCGGATTGCAATACCTTATGTGCAGTTCTATCTCCAACGTGGTGTCCTCCATAAGCTTCGGAGTGACACTTGCGTAGGTTCTGTTCCTGTTCATGCTCAGGTACACAACGTCTAATAACACCATCTACTCCTTCTTTATAAAGATGTGGGTCATCCCAAAAGTAATGTCGTGAGTCATAGAAAAACTTTTTCTTTTGTTGGTATGTGAAGCTAGGTGGTATAAATTTAGCAACAATATAATTAGCATAATCCGCATACCATGGAGTGCTACGAGAAGTGCTTATGACATTTAATTGTTCATCAGGAAAGCTGTCATCAATAGGTAGTGGGTCATCAAGAACATTCTCTAACCTAGACAAGTTGTCTGCAACGGGGTTCTCAGCTCCTTTTCTGTCAACAATATGTAAATCAAATTCTTGCAGCAGGAGAACCCATCTAATGAGTCTAGGTTTTGCATCTTTCTTTTCTATAAGATATTTAATAGCAGCATGATCTGTGTGAATAGTTACTTTAGAATCGATAAATCATGAGTGGACATGCAGCCACGCGAGGTCATTATCAAGACCGACCGTTTTCACGCGATTTGTGTAGCTCTAATACATCGAGCATGTATAATGAATTTCATCCACTGTATACAATTAGTACAGCTCATGTATTACTTCTGACCTTGCCAGGAAATGGCCCCAGAAGTCAGACTCACGCATTGAAGACGTGCGGTTGATCAACATGTCAGTACAAATGGCCAGCTGCACCACAATAACTACATTGATCCATGCTATTGATTAGAAGATGGCCCCGGAGCATGTCGTGAAGCGTTAACTACATCATAATCACACTAGCTCTCTCCATCCAGCATTGTTCAATTTGGAGAATGAGGTATTTTAGTTTCGTCACTTGTTTCAGACTACTGATTTAAAACTCTTACATGCATCGATTTTATCACTAAAAAATCACTTAACTCCATTCTTCATAGTTAACTTGAATCACAAAAAATAGAATCTGGTTTAAATCAGTACTTTAGCGCCCGCTGGGGACATCTGATTTGACATGCATCTGTGTATCGGCACGTCACACTGCTTGAGCAGAATCAAGCATGTGTGAATAACATTTTTATCTTGGGCGTCACCAACATGCTGCTAATGGCTATTCCCTGCATCCACAAGTTGTGAAGCTCCCCCTCGTGCGATGGATTTGTTCTTCCGTTATGCATTTTTCTTATCCGCCTGCTCCATGTAATGCACCTGTCCTCCGAGCTCCAGCTGTAGACAGACATACGTATGCAGGCGGCTGGATTATCTTTAATACATATCCATCGTTTATGAGCATTTATGAATTAGTAAGTCCGACTAATCTCGCGGGACGATGCAAATTTATTTAAACCATGGCCAGACACACGCATGGCATTAACCCCAAGCAGTGCGTGTGCACCACACCCAGGCCAATGGTAATAATTCATCGCTCCTCTAGCCCACATGCGATGCATCTAGTAAAGACACATCAGAAGAGTGAATACGCCCAGCTGCCCCTGCAAAATGTAAATGCACCCAACAATCTATTGATGATCCATCTTCAGCAACACCCTCAACAAAATTTAGCAAATCCGCAAATCTGCCGCCTGGGTCATCTTCAGCAACCTCTCCCAGTGTACCGAGGCGCCCCGATTGATTTGCAAAAGCGAGGCAAACAGATGGGGATGGCGGGTCCGTCTCACCGATTGACCTAGATTGAGAACTCGCCGCCAACAATGACTTTAAGCTAGGGGATCCAACCAAAATCTAGATCAAAACATGTGGAAGCAAGACACCCAAAGGCATAGGTGAAGAACGAATCAGAAAGATGGTTTCAACGGCCTGACCTGATCTCCGTTTGTGCAGAATCCATCGCCAGACCTAGCTCTGTTCGTCCACAGACGACAGGAAGACGAGATGAGCAGTGCGAGAAACGAACTCGGGCGAGCACACAATTATGTCCACCCAACACAAAGAGCAATTATTGCATTGCCTGAGCGTTGCATGGCTCGTGTATTCGTACGGTATTGAATGCGGGGCTGGTCCACACTATGTGCCGTATATTGAGATGTATTCCAAAAGCTGGATATTAGCCTGCCCTGTATTCCTAATGTCCTATTAAAAGTAGTCATCGCGACGCGCGGGCGGACGGGCTTGATTGCGGCAGCGCATGGCTGCAGGTCCCAAAAATTCACGTCCCTTTAGAATCAACAATATAGGGTCTGAATTTATCACAAGCAAATACAACTGCTAAAAGTTCCTTTTCGGTAGTAGCATAATTTCTTTGAGCATTGTCTAGAGTCTTACTAGCATAATGGATAACATTTAATTTCTTATCAACTCTTTGCCCTAGAACAACACCTACAGCATAATCACTAGCATCACACACAATTTCAAAGGGTAAATTCCAATCAGGTGGTTGAACAACAGGTGCAGAGACTAATGCTTTCTTAAGTATATTTCAAATGCTTCTACACAATCATCATCAAAAACGAATGGTACATCTTTTTGTAATAAATTAGTCAGAGGCCGAGAGATTTTTGAGAAGTCCTTAATGAACCTCCTATAAAATCCGGCATGACCAAGGAAACTTCTTATACCTTTGATTTCCTTGAGACATGGCATCTTTTCAATAGCATCAACCTTGGCTTTATCAACTTCAATACCTCTTTCAGAAACTTTGTGCCCCAAGACAATACCTTCATTAACCATAAAGTGACACTTTTCCCAATTCAAGACAAGATTAGTTTCTTCACATCTCTGCAAAACTCGAGCAAGATTGCTCAAGCAATCATCAAAAGAGGAACCATAGACGGAAAAGTCGTCCATGAAAACCTCACAAATTTTCTCGCAAAAGTCAAAGAATATAGCCATCATGCATCTTTGAAAGGTAGCAGGTGCATTACATAAACCGAAAGGCATACGTCTATAAGCAAAAGTACCAAAAGGGCATGTAAAAGTAGTCTTTGATTAATCTTTAGCCGACACAGGTATTTGAAAAAACCCGGAATAACCATCTAGAAAGCAATAGTGTGTATGTTTGCATAATCTTTCTAGCATTTGATCAATAAAAGGTAAGGGGTAATGATTTTTCTTAGTAGCCTTATTTAATTTGCGGAAATCAATTACCATCCTATAACCTGTGATAATTCTTTGCGGAATCAATTCATCTTTATCATTAGGGACAACAGTAATACCTCCCTTCTTAGGGACACAATGGACAGGACTTACCCACTGACTATCAGCAACGGGATAAATTATACCTGCCTCCAGAAGTTCGAGTATTTCTTTTCTTACCACTTCTTTCATTTTAGGATTCAAACATCGTTGAGGATCACAAACTGGTTTGGCATCAGCTTCCAAATTTATTTTACGTTGACATAGAGTGGGACTGATGCCCTCAAGATCATCCAGAGTATATCCAATAGCAGCACGGTGCTTCTTCAGAGTTTTCAATAATCTTTCTTCTTCATGCTCTGAAAGGTTAGCGCTAATAATGACAGGATATATTTTCTTTTCATCAAGATAAGCATATTTAAGATTATCAGGCAACGATTTAAGCTCAAACACGGGATCACCCTTGGGTGGAGGAGGATCCCCTAGAATTTCAACAGGCAAATTGTGTTGCAGAATAGGTTCCTATTTAAAGAATACTTCATCTATTTCCCTTCTTTCATTCATGAACATATCATTTTCATGGTCTAGCAAATATTGTTCTAAAGGATCACTAGGAGGTACGGCAATAGAAGCAAGACCAATAATTTCGTCCTTACTAGGCAATTCTTCCTCTCGATGTTGTTTACTAAATTTAGAGAAATTAAACTCATGAACCATATCATCCAAGCCAACAGTAACAACATTCTTTTTGCAGTCTATCTTAGCATTAACAGTATTCAAGAAGGGCCTACCAAATATAATGGGACAAAAGCTATCTTGTGGAGAACCAAGAACAAGAAAATCAGCGGGATATTTGGTTTTCCCACACAAGACTTCAACATCTCTAACAATTCCCATTGTAGATATAGTATTTCTATTGGCAAGTTTAATTGTAACATCAATATCTTCTAACTCAGCAGGTGCAATATCATGCATAATTTATTTGTATAAGTCAATGGGTATAACACTAGCACTAGCACCCATATCACACAAGCCATGATAACAATGGTCTCCTATTTTAACAGAAATAACAGGCACGCCTACCACAGGTCTATGTTTATCTCTATCACAAGGTTTAGCAATTCTGGCAGTTTCACCACAGAATTGAATAACATGCCCATCAATATTATCAGGCAAGAGATCTTTAACAATAGCAATATTGGGTTCTACTTTGACTTGCTCAGGAGGTGTACAAGTTCTAGTATTGCTTTTACGAACAACAGTTGAAGCTTTAGCATGATCCTTCATTCTAACAGGGAAAGGTGGTTTCTCAACATAAGAAGTGGGAACAATAGGATCATTATAAGTGACAATTTTTCTTCAACTTTAATAGGTGCAACTACTTGTACTTCTATGGGAGGATGATATTTAAACAACTTCTCCTTGGGGAGATCAACATAAGTAGCAAAAGATTCACATAAAGAAGCTACTATCTCAGAGTCAAGTCCATATTTAGTGCTAAACTTATGGAAAATATCGGTATCCATAAAAGATCTAACACAATCAAACTTAGGTGTCATACCTGACTCCTTACCTTCGTCGAGGTCCCAATATTCAGAGTTGCGTTTAATTCTATCCGATAAATTCCATCTAAATTCAATAGTCTTCATCATAAAAGAGACAGCACAAGAAGTATCGAGCATGGTGCGATTGTTATCAGAAAGCCGAGCATAAAAACTTTGCATAATCACTTCTCTTGCGAGCTCATGATTGGGGCATGAATATAACATTGATTTAAGCCTCCCCCAAGCTTGAGCGATGCTTTCTCCTTCGCGAGGCCAAACATTATATATATAATTGCGATCACGATGAACAAGATGCATAGGGTAATACTTTTGGTGAAATTCCAATTTCAATCTTTTATAGTTCCATGATCTCATATCATCACATAGCCTATACCATGTCAATGCGTCTCCCTTCAAAGATAAAGGGAAAGCCTTCTTCTTAACAACATGATCGGGTATACCTGCAAGCTTAAATAGTCCACAAACATCATCCACATAGCGTAGATGTTCATCAGGATGCTTTGTTCCATCTCCTGTAAAAGTGTTAGCTAGCAGTTTTTCCATCATACCCGAAGGAATCTCAAAAGGAGTTTCATTTTCAATAGGTTCAGTAGGTTGAGTAGGTTGAGGAGCAACTCTTTGTTCTACTGGACGGGGTGAAGATACCCCGAACAAGCCCCTCAGACAATTACTTTCCATAGTAACAAGTGACAGAAAATTTCAGCACACTAAATAAATTGTTCCTTACCAAATTCCACCTACCAAAGGCGCTTCACTCCCCGGCAACGGCGCCAGAAAAGAGTCTTGATGACCCTCAAGTATAGGGGATCTATCGTAGTCCTTTCGATAAGTAAGAGTGTCGAACCCAACGAGGAGCAGAAGGAAATGATAAGCAGTTTTCAGCAAGGTATACTCTGCAAGTACTGAAATAAGTGGTAACAGATAGTTTTGTGATAAGATAAATTGTAACGAGAAACAAGTAACAAAAGTAAATAAAGTGCAGTAAGGTGGCCCAATCCTTTTTGTAGCAAAGGACAAGCCTGGACAAACTCTTATAATAGGAAAAGCGCTCCCAAGGACACATGGGAATATCGTCAAGCTAGTTTCCATCATGCTCATATGATTCGCGTTCGGTACTTTGATAATTTGATATGTGGGTGGACCGGTGCTTGGGTGCTGTTCTTACTTGAACAAGCATCCCACTTATGATTAACCTCTATTGCAAGCACCCGCAACTACAACAAAAGTATTAAGGTGAACCTAACCATAGCATGAAACATATGGATCCAAATCAGACCCTTACGAAGCAACGCATAAACTAGGGTTTAAGCTTCGGTCACTCTAGCAACCCATCATCTACTTATTACTTCCCAATGCCTTCCTCTAGGCCCAAATAATGGTGAAGTGTTATGTAGTCGACGTTCACATAACACCACTAGAGGCTAGACAACATACATCTTATCAAAATATCGAACGAATACCAAAATCACATGACTACTGATAGCAAGACTACTCCCTTGTCCTCAGGAACAAACGCAACTACTCACAAAGCATATTCATGTTCATAATCAGAGGGGTAATAATGTGCATAAAGGATCTGAACATATGATCTTCCACCAAATTTTTGGGGAATGTAGTAATTTCAAAAATTTCCTACGCACACGCAAGATCATGGTGATGCATAGCAACGAGAGGGAAGAGTGTTGTCCACGTACCCTCGTAGACCGATAGCGGAACCGTTATAACAACGCGGTTGATGTAGTCGTATGTCTTCACGGCCCGACCGATCAAGCACCGAAACTACGGCACCTCCAAGTTCTAGCACACGTTCAGCTCGATGACGATCCCCGGACTCCGATCCAGCAAAGTGTCGGGGAAGAGTTTCGTCAGCACGACGGCGTGGTGACGATCTTGATGTTCCACCATCGCAGAGCTTCGCCTAAGCACCGTTACAGTATTATCGAGGTGGACTATGGTGGAGGGGGGCACCGCACACGGCTAAGAGATCCGAGGGATCAATTGTTGTTGTGTCTATGGGGTGCCCCCCTGCCCCTGTATATAAAGGAGCAAGGGGGGAGGCTGCCGGCCTAGGGAGGAGGCGCGCCAAGGGGGGAGTCCTACTCCCACCGGGAGTAGGACTCCTCCTTTCCTTGTTGGAGTAGGAGAGAAGGAAAGAGGAGGAGAGGGAGAAGGAAAAGGGGGCTGCCCCCCTTGTCCAATTCGGACCAGAGGGGGGGCGCAGGCCTCCTTCCTTTTGACCTCTCTCCTCTGTTCCCGTATGGCCCAATAAGGCCCATATACTCCCCGGCGAATTCCCGTAACTCTCCGGTACTCCGAAAAATACCCGAATCACTCGGAACCTTTCCGAACTCCGAATATAGTCGTCCAATATATCGATCTTTACGTCTCGACCATTTCGAGACTCCTCGTCATGTCCCCGATCTCATCCGGGACTCCGAACTCCTTCGGTACATCAAAACTCATAAACTCATAATATAACTGTCATCGAAACCTTAAGTGTGCGGACCCTACGGGTTCGAGAACTAAGTAGACATGACCGAGAACCGTTTCCGGTCAATAACCAATAGCGGAACCTGGATGCTCATATTGGCTCCTACATATTCTACGAAGATCTTTATCGGTCAAACCGCACAACAACATACGTTGTTCCCTTTGTCATCGGTATGTTACTTGCCCGAGATTCGATCGTCGGTATCTCAATACCTAGCTCAATCTCGTTACCGGCAAGTCTCTTTACTCGTTGCGTAATACATCATCTCACAACTAACTCATTAGTGGCAATGCTTGCAAGGCTTAAGTGATGTGCATTACCGAGAGGGCCCAGAGATACATTTCCGACAATCGGAGTGACAAATCCTAATCTCGAAATACGCCAACCCAACATGTACCTTTGGAGACACCTGTAGAGCTCCTTTATAATCACCTAGTTACGTTGTGACGTTTGGTAGCACACAAAGTGTTCCTCCGATAAACGGGAGTTGCATAATCTCATAGTCATAGGAACATGTATAAGTCATGAAGAAAGCAATAGCAATATACTAAACGATCGAGTGCTAAGCTAACAGAATGGGTCAAGTCAATCACATCATTCTCCTAATGATGTGATCCCGTTAATCAAATGACAACTCTTTGTCCATGGCTAGGAAACATAACCATCTTTGAAAAACGAGCTAGTCAAGTAGAGGCATACTAGTGACACTTAGTTTGTCTATGTATTCACACATGTATCATGTTTCCGGTTAATACAATTCTAGCATGAATAATAAACATTCATCATGATATAAGGAAATAAATAATAACTTTATTATTGCCTCTAGGGCATATTTCCTCCAGTCTCCCACTTGCACTAGAGTCAATAATCTAGTTCACATCGCCATGTGATTTAACACCAATATTCACATCTGTATGTGATTAATACCCAATAGTTCACATCATCATGTGACCAACACCCGAAGGGTTTACTAGAGTCGATAGTCTAGCTCACATCACTATGTGATTAACACCCAAAGAGTACAAAAGGTATGATAATGTTTTGTTCGTGAGAGAAATTTAGTTAACGGGTCTGTCACATATAGAGCCGTATGTATTTTGCAAATATTCTATGTCTTCAATGCTCTGCATGGAGCTACTCTAGCTAATTGCTCCCACTTTCAATATGTATCCAGATTGAGACTTAGAGTCATCTGGATCAGTGTAAAAGTTTGCACCGATGTAACTTTTACAACGAACTCTTTTATCACCTCCATAATCGAGAAACATCTCCTTAGTCCTCACTAAGGATATTATTGACCGCTGTCCAGTGATCTACTATTAGATCAAAATTGTATTCCTTTGTCAAAACTCAGAACAAGGTATACAATAGGTCTGGTTCACAGCATAGCACACTTTATAGAACCTATGACTGAGGCATAGGGAATGACTTTTCATTCTCTTTCTATTTTCTGCCATGGTCGGGTCTTGAGTCTTACTCAACTTCACACCTTGCAACACAGGCAAGAACTCCTTCTTTGACTGTTCCATTTTGAACTATTTCAAAAATTTATCAAGGTATGTACTCATTGAAAAATCTTATCAAGCGTCTTGATCTATCTATATAGATCTTGATGCTCAATGTGTAAGCAGCTTCACCGAGGTCTTTCTTTGAAAAACTCTTATTCAAGTATCCTTTCATGCTATCCAGAATTTCTATATCATTTCCAATCAACAATATGTTATCCACATATAATATTAGAAATGCTATAGAGCTCCCACTCACATTCTTGTAAATACAGGCTTCTCAAAAAGTCTGTATAAAATCATATGCTTTGATCAACTCATCAAAGCGTATATTCCAACTCCGAGAGGCTTGCACCAGTCCATAAATGGATCGCTGGAGCTTGCACACTTTGTTAGCACCTTTAGGATTGACAAAACTTTTGGTTGCATCATATACAACTCTTCTTTAATAAATCCAATAAGGAATGCAGTTTTGATATCCTTTTGCCAGATTTCATAAAATGTGGCAATTGCTAACATGCTTCGGACAGACTTAAGCATCGCTACAGTTGAGAAAATCTCATTGTAGTCAACACCTTGAACTTGTCGAAAACCTTTTTGCGACAAGTCGAGCTTTGTAGATAGTAACACTACTATCAGCGTCTATCTTCCTCTTGAAGATCCATTTATACAATATGGCTTGCCGATCATCGGGCAAATCCACCAAAGTCCACACTTTGTTCTCATACATGGATCCCATCTCAGATTTCATGGCCTCAAACCATTTCGCGGAATCTGGGCTCATCATCGCTTCCTCATAGTTCGTAGGTTCATCATGGTCTAGTAACATGACTTCCAAAACAGGATTACCGTACCACTCTGGTGCGGACTGTACTTTGGAAGACCTATGAGGTTTTTGTAGTAACTTGATCTGAAGTTTCATGATCATCATCATTAGCTTCCTCACTAATTGGTGTAGGAATCAGTGGAACTGATTTCTGTGATGAACTACTTTCCAATTCGGGAGAAGGTACAAATTACCTTATCAAGCTCTTACTTTCCTCCCACTCACTTCTTTCGAGAGAAACTCCTTCTCTAGAAAGGATCCATTCTTAGCAACGATGTTTTGCCTTCAGATCTGTGATAGAAGGAGTACCCAACAGTTTCCTTTGGGTATTCTATGAAGACGCACTTCTCCGATTTGGGTTCGAGTTTATCAGGTTGAAAACCTTTTTCATATAAGCATCGCAACTCCAAACTTTAAGAAACGACAGCTTAGGTTTACTATTAAACCATAGTTCATACGGTGTCGTCTCAACGGATTTAGATGGTGCCCTATTAAACGTGAATGCAGCTGTCTCTAATGCATAACCCCAAAACAATAGTGGTAAACTGATAAGAGATATCATAGATCGCACCATATATAGTAAAGTATGATTACGATGTTCGGACACACCATTACATTGTGGTGTTCCAGGTGGCGTGAGCTGTGAAACTATTCCACATTGTTTTTTATGAAGGCCAAACTCGTAACTCAAATATTCTCCTCCACGATCAGATTGTAGAAACTTTATTTTTCTTGTTACGATGATTCTCCACTTCACTCTGAAATTCTTTGAACTTTTCAACTATTTCAGACTTATGTTTCATCAAGTAGATATATCCATATCTGCTCAAATCATATGTGAAGGTCAGAAAATAATGATACATGCCACGAGCCTTAACACTCATCGGATCGCATACATCGGTATGTATTATTTCCAATAAGTCAGTAGCTCGTTCCATTGTTCCGGAGAACGGAGTTTTAGTCATCTTGCCCAAAAGGCATGGTTCGCAAGCATCAAATGATTCATAACCAAGTGATTCTGAAAATCCATCTTTATGGAGTTTCTTCATGCGCTTTACACCGATATGACCCAAACGGCAGTGCCACAAATAAGTTGCACTATCATTATTAACTTTGCGTCTTTTGGCATCATTATTATGAATATGTGTATCACTACGATCGAGATCCAACAAACTATTTTCATTGGGTGTATGACCATCGAAGGTTTTATTCATGTAAACAGAACAACAATTATTCTTTGACTTTAAATGAATAACCGTATCGCAATAAATGATCAAATCATATTCATGTTCAACGCAAACGCCAAATAACATTTATTTAGGTTTAACACTAATCCCGAAGGTATAGGGAGTGTGCGATGATGATCATATCAATCTTGGAACCACTTCCAATACACATTGTCACTTCACCCTCAACTAGTCTCTGTTTATTCTGTAACTCCTGTTTCGAGTCACTAATTTTTAGCAACCGAACAAGTATCAAATACTCAGGGGCTACTATAAACACTAGTAAGGTACACATCAATAACCTGTATATCAAATATACCCTTGTTCACTCTGCCATCCTTCTTATCCACCAAATATTCAGGGTATTTCCGTTTCCAGTGACTATTTCCTTTGCAGTGTAAGCACTTAGTTTCGGGCTTTGGTTCAGCTTTGGGCTTCTTCGTGGGAGTGATAACTTGCTTGTCATTCTACTTGAAGTTCCCCTTTCTTTCCCTTTGCCCTTTTCTTGAAACTAGTGATCTTGTCAACCATCAACACTTGATGCTCTTTCTTGATTTCTACCTTCGTTGATTTCAACATCACGAAGAGCTCGAGAATTGTTTTCGTCATCCCTTGCATACTATAGTTCATCATAAAGTTCTACTAACTTGGTGATGGTGACTAGAGAACTCTGTCAATCACTATCTTATCTTGGAAGATTAACTCCCACTTGATTCAAGCGATTGTAGCACCCAGACAATCTGAGCACATGCTCACTAGTTGAGCGATTCTCCTCCATCTTTTAGCTATAGAACTTGTTGGAGACTTCATATCTCTCAACTCGGGTATTTGCTTGAAATATCAACTTCAACTCCTGGAACATCTCATATGGTCCATGACGTTCAAAAACGTCTTTGAAGTCCCGATTCTAAGCCGTTAAGCATGGTGCACTAAACTATCAAGTAGTCATCATATTGAGCCAACCAAACGTTCATAACGTCTGCATCTGCTCCTGCAATCGGTCTGTCACCTAGCGGTGCATTAAGGACATAATTCTTCTGTGCAGCAATGAGGACAAACCTCGGATCACGGATCCAATCCGCATCATTGCCACTAACATCTTTCAACACAATTTTCTCTAGGAACATATCAAAATAAACATATGAAAGCAACAACGCAAGCTATTGATCTACAACATAATTTGCAATATACTACCAGGACTAAGTTCATGATAAATTAAAGTTCAATTAATCATATTATTTAAGAACTCCCACTTAGACAGACATCTCTCTAGTCATCTAAGTGATCACGTGATCCATATCAACTAAACCATGTCCGATCATCACGTGAGATGGAGTAGTTTCAATGGTGAACATCACTATGTTGATCATATCTACTATATGATTCACGTTCGACCTTTCGGTCTCCGTGTTCCGAGGCCATATCTGTTATATGATAGGCTCGTCAAGTTTAACCTGAGTATTCCGCGTGCGCAACTGTTTTGCACCCGTTGTATTTGAACGTAGAGCCTATCACACCCGATCATCACGTGGTGTCTCAGCACGAAGAACTTTCGCAATGGTGCATACTCAGGGAGAACACTTCTTGATAATTAGTGAGAGATCATCTTATAATGCTACCGTCAAACAAAATAGAATAAGATGTATAACAGATAAACATCATATGCAATCAAAATATGTGACATGATATGGCCATGATCATCTTGCACCTTTGATCTCCATCTCCAAAGTACTGTCATGATCTCTATCGTTACCGGCACGACACCATGATCTTCATCATCTTGATCTATATCAATGTGTCGTCACATGGTCGTCTCGCCAACTATTGCTCTTGCAACTATTGCCATCGCATAGCGATAAAGTAAAGCAATTATTTGGCACTTGCATCTTATGCAACAAAGAGACAACCATAGGGTTTCTGCCAGTTGCCGATAACTTCAACAAAACATGATCATCTCATACAACAACTTATATCTCATCACGTCTTGACCATATCACATCACAACATGCCCTGCAAAAACAAGTTAGACGTCCTCTACTTTGTTGTTGCAAATTTTACGTGGCTGCTATGGGCTGAGCAAGAACCGTTCTTACCTACGCATCAAAACCACAACGATAATTTGTCAAGTTAGTGCTGTTTTAACCTTCGCAAGGACCGGGCGTAGCCACATTCGGTTCAACTAAAGTTGGAGAAACAGACACCCGCCAGCCACCTGTGTGCAAAGCACGTCGGTAGAACCAGTCTCGCGTAAGCGTACGCGTAATGTCGGTCTGGGCCGCTTCATCCAACAATACCGCTGAACCAAAGTATGACATGCTGGTAAGCAGTATGACTTGTATCGCCCACAACTCACTTGTGTTCTACTCGTGCATATAACATCTACGCATAAAACCTGGCTCGGATGCCACTGTTGGGGAATGTAGTAATTTCAAAAATTTCCTACGCACACGCAAGATCATGGTGATGCATAGCAACGAGAGGGAAGAGTGTTGTCCATGTACCCTCGTAGACCGATAGCGGAAACGTTATAACAACGCGGTTGATGTAGTCGTACGTCTTCAAGGCCCGGCCGATCAAGCACCGGAACTACGACACCTCCGAGTTCTAGCACACGTTCAGCTTGATGAAGATCCCCGGACTCCGATCCAGCAAAGTGTCGGGGAAGAGTTTCGTCAGCACGACGGCGTGGTGACGATCTTGATGTTCCACCGTCGCAGGGCTTCGTCTAAGCACCGCTACAGTATTATCGAGGTGGACTATGGTGGAGGGGGGCACCGCACACGGCTAAGAGATACGAGGGATCAATTGTTGTTGTATCTATGGGGTGCCCCCTGCCACTGTATATAAAGGAGCAAGGGGGGAGGCGGCCGGCCTAGGGAGGAGGCGCGCCAAGGGGGGAGTCCTACTCCCACCGGGAGTAGGACTCCTCCTTTCCTTGTTGGAGTAGGAGAGAAGGAAAGAGGAGGAGAGGGAGAAGGAAAAGGGGGCTGCCCCCCTTGTCCAATTTGGACCAGAGGGGGGGCGCGGGCCTCCTTCCTTTTGACCTCTCTCCTCTGTTCCCGTATGGCCCAATAAGGCCCATATACTCCCCGGCGAATTCCCGTAACTCTCCGGTACTTCGAAAAATACCCGAATCACTCGGAACCTTTCCGAACTCCGAATATAGTCGTCCAATATATCGATCTTTACATCTCGACCATTTCGAGACTCCTCATCATGTCCCTGATCTCATCCGGGACTCCGAACTCCTTCGGTACATCAAAACTCATAAACTCATAATATAACTGTCATCGAAACCTTAAGTGTGCGGACCCTACGGGTTCGAGAACTATGTAGACATGACCGAGAACCGTTTCCGGTCAATAACCAATAGCGGAACCTGGATGCTCATATTGGCTCCTACATATTCTACGAAGATCTTTATCGGTCAAACCGCACAACAACATACGTTGTTCCCTTTGTCATCGGTATGTTACTTGCCCGAGATTCGATCGTCGGTATCTCAATACCTAGCTCAATCTCGTTACCGGCAAGTCTCTTTACTCGTTGCGTAATACATCATCTCACAACTAACTCATTAGTGGCAATGCTTGCAAGGCTTAAGTGATGTGCATTACCGAGAGGGCCCAGAGATACATTTCCGACAATCGGAGTGACAAATCCTAATCTCGAAATACGCCAACCCAACATGTACCTTTGGAGGTCCAGAGGTGCTACAAACTAGATGTGCTTTTCTTGTCTGAAGCACATTTGTCTGACGCGGGGGCGGAGAAGTTGATGACCAAGTTAGGATTTCAGGAGAGGTTGGTTGACCCGAGCGATGGTAGGGCAGGAGGTCTAGTGATGTTCTGGAGACGGGGGTTGGATATCACAAAACTCGATGTAACGAGCAACTTTATAGATGTCATAGTTGATGATGGAAGGAAGTGGAGGTGTACAGGCTTTTACGGAGAACCGGCTAGAGAAAATAAACACAAGTCTTGGGAGTATCTACGATCATTACATCAGGTCATGGATATACCATGGATGGTATTTGGAGACTTTAATGAGATCCTTTTCGCTCATGAGAAGGAGGGGGGAGCGGTGCGGGAGCAGCGCCTAATGCAAGGTTTCAGAGATGCTTTGCTGACTGTAATCTGGACGATATGGGAGCGTTGGGGGACAGTTTTACGTGGAGCAGAGGGCGGATAAAGGAGCGATTGGACAGAGCTGTGTGTAACTCCCGATGGAATATTTCGTTCCCACATGTGGGAGTGCTGAATGGTGAAATGACAAAATCGGACCATCGACCCTTGGTGTGAACACTGAATTTTATGCGGAGCAGAGCAGGCCAAGGGGAGCGAAGCGAAGGTTCGAAGCAAGATGGTTAAAGGAGGAAAGGGTGGAGGTGGTAGTAAGAACGGCGTGGCAACGTGCGGAGATGCTAGGGATCGGGCCGTTTAAGCCAAAGATTGATGCAGTACACGTAGAACTGCACAAGTGGGATAGAGAGGTGCTGAAGAGGCCACAGAAGAGGATGGCGGCACTAAAGGCGGAGCTGGAGGATCTGAGGAGGGGGACGGCTACAGATGCAGCAATAGATAGACAGAAGGAGATACTGCTAGTTATTGAGAATCTATTGGAACAGGAAGAAATGGAATGGGTGCAAAGGGGTCGAGCTAATTGGCTAAAACATGGGGATAGAAACACAAGCTTCTTTCACATGTATGCCTCAACTAGGAGAAAGAGAAATACTATAAAAAGTCTACAGGATGAGAATGGAGTGGTGCAAGAAGGACAAGCAGAGATGGCGAACATTATACAGGCGTATTTTACTAACTTGTTTACTTCGCAGGTGTACATACCAAACGAGGAAGTAATACAAAAGGTGGTGCCCAAAGTGTGAGCGCAAATGAATGAGGCCCTTCTGGCGCCTTTTAATGAAGATGATGTGCGCCGAGCTCTCTTCAGTATAGGGGATTTCGAAGCCCCTGGACCAGATGGATTACATGCGGCATTCTATAAGTGGTTTTGGAGTATGATAAAGGGCGATCTAGTGAAGGAGGTGTTGGAAGCCATAAACACAGGCGAGATACCTGACGGGTGGAATAGCACCACTATTGTGATGATCCCTAAGGTGGCGGCACCGAACAACATCACGCAATTTAGACCGATCAGTCTGTGTAATGTGGCCTACAAGATCATCTCGAAGATGTTGGCTAATCGGTTGAAAGGAATCCTGTCGGAGATCATTAGCCTGCGCAGAGCGCATTTGTCCCTGGGAGATTGATCACGGACAATATACTTATTGCGTATGAACGTATGCATTCCATCAAGAGGAAGCAAGGAAAGACAGGGCTCTATGCGGTGAAGTTAGATATGCATAAGGCGTACGACCGAGTGGAATAGTGTTTCCTAAAGAGAATGATGGAGAGCCTGGGCTTTGATAATAAGTGTGTATCACCGATTATGGCATGTGTTTCATCAGTGTCATATAACGTGTGCTTTAACGGGTCTAGTACGGGGGTGTTTATCCCTTCGAGAGGGTTAAGGCAAGGAGATCCTCTATCTCCTTACCTATTTCTATTGTGTGCGGAGGCTTTGTCGAATATGTTGCGAAGGGAAGAGGACAACGGTAATCTTGTGGGGGTGCGAGTCTGTAGAGATGCACCGCAAATCTCACACTTACTCTTCGCGAACGACTCCCTAATTCTGATGAGAGCCGACGCGGCTAATGCAACATGTCTGAGGGAGGTTTTGGATGCATACTGTGAGAGCTCAGGGCAGCTGGTTAGCGATGCGAAGTCTAGTGTGTTCTTTAGCTCGAACACGCCAGCGGAAGAGAAGGTGGTGATATGCCAGAACTTGCATATTCATTCGGAAGCCTTGAATGACAGGTATTTGGGATTACCAACAATGGTGGGTGCGGATAGGTGTGAAGCTTTTGAATATCTGATTGAACGGATCAACCAGTTGGTGAATGGATGGAAGGAGAAGCTACTTTCCACGGGAGGGAAGGATATTCTTATTAAGGCTGTTGCCCAAGCCATGCCAGTATTCGCGATGTCGGTGTTTAATATCCCGAAAAAATTTGCAAAGGGATGACGGATGCCATATCAAGGTATTGGTGGGGTGATGATGACAACCATAAGAGAATTTACTGGGCTGCTTGGTGGAAAATCTGCATACCGAAGAGCAAAGGGGGGCTGGGGTTTAGGGATTTACATAGTTTCAATCTTGCTTTGCTGGCCAAGCAGGTTTGGAGACTGTTAGAAAACCCGGAGTCGCTGTGCGCACAAATATTAAGAGCGAAGTATTACCCGGACGGAAAACTTTTGGAGGCAACGATGAAGAGTGGGTGTTCTTACACGTGGCAGAGCATTTGTGCAGGGATCAATACCTTCAAAAGAGGAGCCATTTGGACGATCGGAGATGGTTCTCAGGTTAATATTTGGTCTGACCCGTGGATTGCCGAGAGTGCAGATGGACGTGTAGTTACCCCAAGAGGAGCAAACCTGTTGTCAAAGGTGTCCGATCTGATAGATCCGGTGACAGGTGTGTGGGATCAAGAACTTGTTATGGATACGTTTTGGCAGGTTGATGCAGAGAGAATCTTAGCGTTTCCGCTTGCGCCACAGGGTATGATGGAGGACTTTGTGGCATGGAGATTTACTAAGAACAACATGTTCACAGTCCGGTCGGCGTATCATGCGGAGTGGGATCATCAGTTTGGACTATGGTTTATGAGAACGGAAGGACAACAATCACAGCGCTATCCAGTTTGGGCGAAACTTTGGGAGTCCTCATTGCCAGGCAAGATCAAGATACACGCTTGGAAAGTGCTGCATGGGTTCATACCATGCTTCGGAGTCCTGGCAAATCGACATATGGCTATGCCCAGGAGCTGTCCAATGTGTGCAGGTGGATGTGAGGATATTAAGCATGTGCTCTTTACTTGCACAAGGGCGGCAGAAATATGGAGATGTCTACAGCTAGAGGGAGTAGTGGAGGAGGTGTGTAATGTGGACAAAGCTGGTTCTTCAGTTCTGGATCATATTCTATGCATGCCGACGAGAGGGAGCCTGCTTCCAGAGGTGAGCGCTCAGACATTAATCCTCATCGGGATATGGTATGTTTGGTGGGAGAGAAGGCAACGAGTCCATGGAGAAGAAGTTCAGACACTGGCTCGGTCGGCTTTGTCAATAGCAGCCCTAGCTGCAAACTACATGCATGCA